>NW_006408594.1:8759031-8759564 GCF_000296735.1 Chrysochloris asiatica
CACTAAAGACCTAAGACTAGAAGAGTTGTGGGATGACATCAAGAACATCATACAGGAAGAAAGCAAAAAGTCATTAAGAAGAAAAAAAACGAAGGAAAAGATCAAAATGAATGTCAGAAGATACTCTGAAACTTTCACTCCAGTATAGAAATGCTAAAAGAAATGGAAGAAATGAGGAAGTACAAGAGCTGAACAGAAAATTTCAAAGGTCAGCTTGAAAGACAAAGTCAAATATTATAACAAAATGTACAAAGAGCTGGAGTCAGAAAACCAAAAGGGAAGAACACATTCAGCATTTCTCAAGCTGGGGGAACTGAAGAAAAAAAATTCATGCCTCAACTTTCGTTATTGAAGGATTCTCTGGGCAAATTATTGAATGATGCAGAAAACAAGAGAAGATGGAAGGAATACACAGACTCACTGTATCAAAAGGAAATAGTTCATGTTCAACCGTTTCAAGAGGTAGCATATGATCAAGAGCAGATAATACTGAAGGAAGAAGTCCAAAGTGCATTGAAGGTCTTTGAAGGTGC
>NW_006408594.1:8772781-8774194 GCF_000296735.1 Chrysochloris asiatica
TAGTTGCTGTTAAATAGGAATCTCCTTGTGCTAGGGCCCTTAAGTCCAGCTCAAACATGGGATTTCCATCCTCGGATGTCAATCAAGAGGCGGAAGTGCAGCAGGGGCGACTGGGTTGTAGTGAGACACTTTGGGCTGCACTTGTGGGTCTCTAAGTTGGTCGACACCGCCTCAAAGCCACGATCCAACAGTTAGACTAGGAAGGCACTCTTGCGTCCGGGGTAAGTAAGACAGCCTGGCTGGCCCCTGTAGTCTTCTTCCCACTAGGCAGCGTCTCCCCATCGACCTGGTCTCCAGACACCTCTCACCCCAAAGCTCCATGGTCTGGGTTTCATTTAACACCTATACCAGGTCTGCGCAGTTCTTGCACATCGTTTAACTGCTGTCCTCCATGACAGAAGCCCTCATGCACAAAAAGAATAGGAGCACAAAAGAAAAAAGGAGAAAATGATAAAAGAGAGAGAGAGAGAGTAGAAAGCAATGGAATATAAAGAAAATATACAAAAGAGAATATAAAGTTGGTTGGTGCTTAAAAAATAATGCTGTTATAGGATCCCTACCAAAGAAAGAATAGAGTCCTGGTGTGGTGTTGTGGGCTAATGCGTCAGAGTGTAAGGTCATTTGAACTGCAAATGGGTCAGAATTGACTCAACAGCAATTAACAACAACAACAACAACAACAATCAAAGAAAGAAAGAAAATAGAGGTACAAATAGATGGTATTGTAACCAAAATACAGTTATACCTAGAAATAGAACAATGATTAAAATAAGAGAATATTATGTTGATAAATTTTAAACCTTAAGTGAAGCAACAAAATTCTAGAAAAGTGTATATTAACAAACTGACTCAAGGAAAAATGGAAAACGAAATGCTCTTATGAACATCCTAAATAAAAAAGAAGTCATAGTGAAAATCTACCCACTGAGACTTAAATGTGAATTCTAAAAAATATAAAGGACTGACCATTTCTATTTTTCACAAAAGCTTTTAGAGACTATAAAATGACTGACTTTTGGTGCAGCCTGAGATGAAATTAGCTTGCTACAACTTGTCTTTCCCATTGATTACTGCTAAAAAGCCTAAGCCAGAGGAAAGAAAGAAACTACCCAAGGAACAGGAACAGTAAATAATGGCAGACTGCTTGGAGAGAGAAATTAAAACCTGAAGAATAACTGGTACTATGATGAAGAGTGAAATATTTGCAAATCATATAATATCTTATAAAGGATTTGTATTCAGAAAATATAAGGAAGTTTAAAACTTATCAGTAAGAAGGCAAATGATGCAATTAAAAAAATGAATGAAAAATCTGAGTAGACACTTTCACTAAAGAAAATATATGGCAGTCACACGGAAAGATGTTCAGCATCCCTAGCCACTTGCGGCCCTGTGGGTTAATGCGCCAGACTG
>NW_006408594.1:8775894-8782353 GCF_000296735.1 Chrysochloris asiatica
CTGTCTCACTGAGGCTCTTCCACATCCTCACTGGTCTTCAACTTCACCAAACCTAACGTCCTTCAGAATGAGTTATCCCTTTTGATGATGTGCCCAAAGCAAGCAAGTAGCATGATGATCGGTTGTAATCTATAAAATTTCATTGCTTAAATTTTGGAATTAGATCTCCAGATCTTTCGTCTTAGTTTGTTAGAGTCTGAGAACTCTGCTAAAAACTGTCCACCATGAGTAAGCTGGCTGGTATTTGAAATATCAGTGGTATAGCTTCCAGCACCATAACAATATACAAGTTACCACCATAGAACATACTGATCAGTGGGTGGTGGAAATATAATAACTATATTCCAAATGAAAAGGGGATATTATTAATAAATGATCACCAAAATGGGTGGAAAAAGGGAATTTAACAAAACCCCACACTCATTTTTGATCAAATTAAAACTCATATCAAAGTTACAATTGGGGGAAAAATCAATTCTAGATATACACAAAGCCCTGTAGCAAACATCATATACAATTGTGAAATATTTAATGCATTGCCTTTATAGTCACGAAAAAAGTGATCGCTATCATGTTATTGTTAGTGTTGTATTTGAAGTTGCTAGTCAGCAAAATACAACAAGAAAAAGAAATAAACGGAACTGTATTAAATTCTAAGAAGCAAAGTATTCTTATTTGAAGATGATAAGATTTTGTACACTGGAAAATTTCAAAGAAATCTCAGAAAATTTTTATAATGCATAAAAGAATTTAGAAAAATTATCAGATATCAAGACACAAAAGCCAATTGCATTTTTATGCACACTGACAATAGTAAAATAGAAAATGAAATGGTAAATATGATTTATTTACAAACTAAAAATCACCATAATAAATTTAAGAAAAGATACTTTTAGTGAAATTTATAAAACTTTAATGACAACCATTAAAGAATACCCAGATATTAGAAGAGAATTCTGTTAATGGGCAGGGAAATTCAATGTTACGAATGTGTCAATTCCTTCCAAATTCATCTCTGTTGTTGTTGCTATTAAGTGCCATTGAGTCAGGTCTAACTCACAGCGATCCTGTATAGGGTTTCCAAGGACCTGCTGGTGGGTTTGAACTGCCAGCTTTGTGGTTCACAATCTAGTGCTGATCCTACAGTGCCACACCAGAAGTCTCTAGATTGAGCAAAATTGTAAACAAGAAGAATTTTCTTGAATTGATAAACTGATTCTCGTACTTATAGTGGGAAACTTGTCATCAATAGTGAACACACTCCCACAGAAGAAAAGGCAGAGGGACTTTCTTTACCAGATCCCAAGATTCATATTAAGCTATGTTGTTTGTTAAGTGTTTTTGAGTCAGTTCCAACACATAGTGACCCTGTATAGGGTTTCCAAGGAGTGACTGGGGGGTTTGAACCATCAACCTTGAGGTGTGTTGTCTAGTGCTTATCCTTTAATGCCAACGCAATTGGTAATGTGTATGCTTGATTTAAAAGAAACAAATATTTCAAGAATATACAATAAAGTGCACATAAACTAGCCCTTGCTTATATGGATATTTGATGGAGCTGATGTTTCAGATCACCAGCAATGATGATCTATTTTTCAAAATATATTGATAACTGGATATCTGTATCACATATACAAGTCTCTAGATGAATCAAGAATTTAAATGTGAAAGAAAAAATTTAAATTGTTATTGTCGTTAAGTGCTCTCAAGTTGATTCTAACTCACAGAGACCCAATATAGAGTTTCCAACAAGCAAGTAGTGGGTTTGAACTGCTGACCTTGTGGTTTGTAGTCCTGTGCTTATCATACAGCACCATACCATGAGTCCATGATATTTTTAGAAGACAATATAAAAGAATGTCTTTCTGGCCATAGCATAGGGTAAGATTTTTTAGACAAGATACAAAGATGTGCAAGCCATAAGTGAAAAGTTTGACAAATTTAATTACATTAAATATATGAGTTTCTAATCATCAAAAGACACCCAAAACACAAATCACAGAGTTGAAATAAATATTTACAATATATATAAATCAGAAAAAAATAATATCTCAAATAAGTTGTTTTTGTTGTTAGGTGTCACTGAGTCAGTTCCGAATCATAGTGACCTATGCACATCAAAATGAAACACTGACCAGTCCTGCACCAATGTCACAACCGTTATGTTTGAGTACATTGCTTTTCCACTGTGTCAACCCATCACCTTGGGATTCTTCCTCTTTTTCTTTAATCCATTACTTACCAAGCATGATGTCATCCTCTAGGGACTGGTCCCTCCTGATAATATGTCTGAAGTATGAGAGACAAAGTCTTGCCAACCTGGTTTCTAAGGAGCATTCTGACTGTGATTCTTCCAGTGCAGATTTGCTTGTTGGAAGTTCATGGTACTTTTAATATTGTTCTACAACACACATAACTCCAATGCATCAATTCTTCCACTGTCTTCCTTATTCCTCTCCAACTTTCACATGCATCTGAAGTCATTGAAAAGACCACCAGGCCCACCAGGACTGTAGGATAAGCACTGGACCACAAGGTCTGTGTAAATCACAAGGTTGGTGATTCGAAATCACCAGCCAGTCCTTGGAAACCCTATACAGGGTTGCTATGAGTTGTAACTGAATAGCTGACACTTAACAACAACAACAACAATGATATATATATATAGTGGTGGTGGTGGAACAACTGATAGTTTCGAACTGCTGATCTTGTGCTTAGTAGAGCAACTCATAACCACTACTCTACCAGAGCTCCATATATATATGGAGCGAGAGATTTACCTAACAATATATATCGGATTCCAGCTCCGACCGTGGGTCACTCGAGGGAGGGGCGAGGATTAAGTGATCAGATAAGGGACACAAGCTGATGGCAAGTGACAAAGTTTATTAAAAAGTTCCAAGCTTATATAGGGCAAATTTGCCAAGTCATTGTGGTTTTGACTAGCACACAAGTTTCCTTTTCCCCTGAAATGGCTCAGGTAAATTCACCTGTAAGTTTCTAGTGCTGACGTAACTGTTGCTAGGCAAGTTTAGTTTCAAGGTAGTCATGAGCCTTGGAAGGCTCTGGCTTCCTACAAATATATATATTTGTTATTGTTCTTAAGTGCTGTAGAGTCAGTTCTGGCTCATAATGACCCTGTATAGGATTTCCAAGGAGCAGCGATCCTGTGCAGGGTTTCCAAGGCTGTAAATATTTAAGGGAGCAGAACGCCTCATCTTTCTTCCACGGAACAGCTGGTAGTTTCAAACTGTTGACCTTAAGGTTCACAGCCTGATTCGTAATCACTACGCTACCAGAGCTTGTTTTTAAGTACCATCATGTCAGTTCTGACTCCCAGAGACTCTACATAGGGTTTTCCAGTAGCTGGTGGGTTTGACTACCTGGTGGGTTTGACTAGCTTGTGAGTTTGAATTTTCTCCCTGTGGTTAGCAGTCCAGTGCTTATCCTGAAGTACCACAGCAGGTGGTATATTTATAGGCTCTGGTGAGGCACTGTAGGATAAGCATGGGGCTGCTAAACAAAAGGTTGGTAGTTCAAACCCATCAGTTGCTTCTTGGAAACCCTATAGAGGGTCGCTATGAGTCAGAATTGATGAATTTGAGTTATGGTGTTGGAAGAGAATATTGAAAGTGCCATGAACTGCCAAAAAAAAAAAAAACCCAAATAGATCTGTGTTGAATGAAATACAGCCAGAGTGCTCCTTGGAAGCCAGGATGGCCAGACTTCATCTCTCATACTTTGGACATATTGTCAGGAGGGACCAGTCCCTGGAGAAGGATATCATGTTTAGTAAGGTGGAGGATCAGAGAAAAAGAGGAAGACCCCCAGTGAGGTGGATTGGCAAAGTGGCAACATCAATGGGCTCAAGCATAGCAATGATTGTGAGGTTGGCATAGGATCACTATGAGTTGGTACTGACTCGATGGTACCCAACAATAACAACAACAACAATGAGTCAGAACTAATTCTATAGCACTTAACAATAACAAATATGAATGTATATATACAGATACACATATTGTTGTGTGTCACTGAATTGGTTCTGACTCAGAGTACACCCTTTGTACAACAGAATGGAACACTGCCAGGCTCTCCGCCATCCTTACAAGCTTTGCTATGTTTACTAAAAGCCATCCTCCCTTCCAAGGAGCATTCTAGCTACCCTCACACTCCTTTCTAAACAGATTTCTTTGTTGTTCTGCAGTCCGTGGTATATTCAGTATTCCTCAACATCATAATTCAAATGCATTAATTCTTCTTCATTCTCCTTATTCAATGTCTACCTTTAATATATATATGAAGCGATTGAAAATATCATGGCTTAGCTTAGGCACACCTTAGTCCCCAAAGTGATATCTTTGCTTTTTAACACTTTTCAAGTGAAACACTACTCAGTCCTGTGCTATCCTCACGATTGTTGTCATGTTTAAATACATTGTTGATAGCATTGAGTTAGTCCACCTCATTGCGGATCTTGGTCTTTTTTGGTGATCCTGTACTTTATAAAGCATAATATCCTTCTACAGGAACTGGTCCTTCCTGACAACATGTCCAAAATACAAGAGATAACATCTTGCCCCCTCCCTTCTAAAGAGCAATCTGGCCGTACATCTTCCAAAACAGATATGATCATCTTTCTGACAGTACATGGCACCATAAATATTCTTTGTCAGAGCCATAATTCAAATATATCTATTCTTCTCTGGTTCTCCTTATTCATATTTCAGCTTTTTCATGCATATAAGGTTATTGAAAATACTATGGCTTCAATCTGGCGAACAATAATTCTCAACGTTTCATTTTGCTCTTTAACATTTTAAAGAGGTCTTTTGCAGTGGATTTATCTAATGCGTTAAATCATTTGGTTTATTGGTTGCTGCTTCCATGAATGTTGATTGTGGATCCAAGCAAAATGAAGTCTTTGACAAGTTCTATCTTTTCTTTGTTTTATCATGATGTTACTTATTAGTTCAATTGTGAAGATTTTTGTTTTCTATACATTGAGGTATAATCCATACTGACATCTTTGATTTTAATTAGTTAGAATGTACAGTCCTCTTCGATTTCAGCAAGCAAAGTATGTCATCTGCACATGATAGATTGTTGAGAAGTCTTCCTCCAATGCTGATGCCTCATTCTTCATATAATACAGCTTCTCTGATTATTTGTTCAGCATACAGATTAAATAAGTATGGAGAAAGGATACAACACTGCACACCTTTCCTAATTTTAAACCATTCTTTATCCTCTTGTTCTGTTCTAACAATTACCTCAACTATCAATTGGCCTCATGAGCACAGTTAAGTATTCTGAAATTGCCATTCATTACACTGTTGTTGTCCATAGTTTGTTATGATCCATGCAGGCCAATGTCTTTGCATAGTTAGAAAGCAAAAGTGAACAATTTTCTGGTATTCTCTGTTTCATCCAAGATTCATTTGATGTTAGCAATGATATCCCTTATTCCATAGCCTCTTCTGAATCTGGCTTAAATTTCTAGCAGATTCCTGTCAATGAAAATTATCTTCTGAAAATTTTGCTTGTAATGGATATTGATATTGTTCAATGATTTCTCTCTTTTGTTGGTTCACCTTTCTTTGGAATGGACACAAATATGGATCTCTTCCAATCAGTTGACCAGGCAGCTGTCTTCCAAATTTCTGGGTATTGACTAGCGAGCACCTTCTGTGCTACATAAGTTTGTTGAACTATTTCCATTTGTATTCTGTCAACTTCTGGCACCTAGTTGCTTTTTTTTTGGCCAATGCCTTAAGGGCAGCTTAGACATTTCCCTTTGATAATATCAATTCTTGTTCGTATGCTACTTCTTGAAATGGTTGAACATTGACTAATTATTTTGATACAGTGACTCTGGTATATTCCTTCTATCTTCTTTTGATGCTTCCTCTGTCATTCAACATTTTGACATTGTTGTTGTTCTCAGGTGCCATCGAGTCAGTACTGACTCATAGTGACCCTATGGACAACAGAATGAAACAGTGCCTTTTCCTTGGCCAACAACACAATCATCACTACACCTGAGCCCATTGCTTCTGCCATGTGTCAATCCACTTCATTGGGAGTCTTCCACTTTTTCTCCGGTCCTACACTTTAAATAAGTAAACATGATATACTTGTCCAGCAGCTGGTCTCTCCTGACAACATGTCTGTAGCATGAAACATGAAGTTTGGTTGTCTAGGCTTCCAAGGAACATTCTTGTTTACTTCTTCCAACACAGATCTGTTTGTTCTTATGGCGATCCATGGTAATTTTAATATTCTCTTCCAATACTATAACTCAAATGCATCAATTCTTCTATGGTCTTTCATAAAACAATTTATTCACAGTTCAAGTTTCACATACATATGAGGTTATTGAAAGTACCATGGTTTGGATCAGGCACACCTTAGTCCTCAAACTGACATCTTTGCTCTTGAACACTTTAAAGATGTCTT
>NW_006408594.1:8783923-8785023 GCF_000296735.1 Chrysochloris asiatica
AGTCTTGGAAGGGGATTTGCTCTGAGGGAACCCAACCACTTGCCTTGATGTTTTCTGGGTGAGGAACTTGCTTGTTCTTGTAGTAATCAGTTGGTCTGCCTATATTGTTTTGTATTTTTCCTGTAGGTCTTTCTTTCAAGAAGTATCTTCTGTTCTTCTAGCCGCACCAAGCTGGTCAACTTGTCATTTCGAGTGGAAATTTCCCTGCTCTGAAGATCCTGGATGCTGTTCAGGATTCCACCTATGGTCTTATGTAATGCAGAGGCTCTGCAGGGAGCCTCCTTCACTGGGCACGTTGTAGCCCAAGTTTAGGTATTCCAATCAGTTATAGGCAGAAGATGGACTTACAAGTGTTCTCTGGTGATATTTCTTGCTATTCCTTTCTCTCCCCCTCAAGTGTCTGTTTTATAATGGTATTCCAGGGAAACCAATATTCACAAGACAGCCAAGCATCTTAACATTATTTCCCCCCTTTTCACCATTCTAACTATATCTCAATCCCTGTATTACAGAGCCCTGTTGTTCCAAGGTTGTGCATACATCATTATTTACCACTGTCTCACTTAGCCCATGCAAACATGCCTAATTTTTCCCCCATCCGCTTTGTTCTTCCTTTCCCCCTCCTCTTTCTTGTATATTGCACCCATCCCCAGTACCCAAACTATCCTGTGTCTATTCACCACCCTGTGCTCCACCTTCCCCTCCCACCCCTCACCACACACCCCACATTCCAGTAGCCAGCAAAGATTCCCTCCTGCCCACTCAAGGTTCATCCATGTTATGCAGTGACTTGCAGCCTCCTTGTATTCTTCAAGGTAGCATAATATTCCATTGTGTATATGTACCAAAGATTGTTTATCCATTCTTCAGTTGATGGGCACTTTGGCTGTCTCTATCTTTTTGCTATTGTAAATAGTGCTGCTATGTGTGCATAGATCTACTTGTGTTATGGCGCATATATCTTGTCAGTAAATACCAAGTAGAGGAATTACTAGATCATAAAGGATTTCTATTCCCAAACTTCTGAGGAAGCACCATATTGCTTTCTAGAGAGGTTGGACCATTTTGCAGTCCCACCAGCAATGCAGGAGTGTCCCAGT
>NW_006408594.1:8786379-8787411 GCF_000296735.1 Chrysochloris asiatica
TATAATCTCTACTATATAATTAAATTGTGTAAACATTGCATGAGTACTTACAAAGATATAATCTCTGTTTGATGTTAATGTAATTGTATACAGATTTTACTAATTTTGCAAGACTAACAACTGATTCACTGCCAAGAATTTTTTCAGCAACATAAACTATGACTATACATATAGCCTCACTGGATAGAATTCATAGGATTCAAATTTACATGAATGTGGAAAGAAATGATGGAAAAGCTCAGTGTCATCCATCAGAACAGGGCCTGAGCCGACTGTGAAACAGATCATCTATTGCCCATATGCAAGTTCAAGCTAAAGCTGAGGAAAATTAAAACAAGTCCATAAAAGCCAAAGTATGACTCCCTGAATTTAGAAACCAATGTATGAATAGATTGGATACATTAAACATTAAGTGACTAAAGAACAAGATGAACTGTGGAATGACATCAAAGACATACACAAAGAAAGCAAAAAGAAAGACAAGACCAAATTTATCTTGAATTTAGAGTAAAGTGAATAGAAGAAATGATGATATAAAAGAGCTAAACAGAAGATTTTAAAAGTTGGCTGAAGAAGACCAAGTAAATTTTTATAATGAAAAGTACAAAGACCTGCAGTTAGAAAACAAAAAGGGATGAGCATGCTCAGCATTTCTCAAGTGGAAATAATTGAATAAAAAACTTCAAGCCTTGAGCTGCAGTAATGAAGACTTCCATGGACAAAATACTGGATGACACAGGAAGCATCAAAAGAAAAATGGAAGAAATACACAGATTCACCGTACCAAAAACAATTGGTCAGTTTTCAAGGATTTCAGGAAGTAGCAGATGACCAAGAACTGATTGTGTTCTGAATGAAGACATCCAAGCAGCACTGAAGGCAGTGAACAACAACGTGACTTCAGAAACTGATGAAATACAAATTTAGATGTTTCAATAAACTGATACAGCACTGGAAGCACTCACTTGTCTATTCCAAGAAATTTGGTTGTCTGGCCAACCAATTAGAATAGATCCATGTTCATACCCATTC
>NW_006408594.1:8788021-8788964 GCF_000296735.1 Chrysochloris asiatica
ATCATGATAAATGGAGAAAAGAAAAGAACAGATTGAAGGTGTCAAAAATTTCATTGTACTTGGATCCATAATCAATGCCCATGGAAGTAACAGTCAAAAAATTAAATGACATTTAGCACTGGTCTAATCTACTGAAAAAGCCCTTCTTAAAATGTTAAAAGTGTCAACTTGAAGTGTGTGTTACCCAAGCATCTCACGTGCAAGTAAAAGTTTGATAATGAGTAAGGAAGATTGAAGAGTAATTGATGACTTTAAAATATAGTTTTGGAAAAGAATATTGTCTATACCATAGTAGTCTGCCGAAGAATTGGCAAATGTGTCTTGGAAGAAGAACAGCCAGAATATTGCTTAGAAGTGAAGATGGTAAGATTTAGTCTCACAGGCTTTGAACAAGTTATCAGGAGGAATTCCTGGATAAGGAGATCTTGGTGAAGCAAAGTTGTTATTGTTATTGTTGTTCGGTACTGGAGTGTAGGTTGTGACACATAAGTGACTACGTACTACAGAATGAAACACTTGAACCTGCGCTAGCCTCACGATGATGCTACATTTGAGCCCATTGCTGCTGCCACTGTGCGAATCCATATCATTGGGGGCTCCCTCTTTTTCACTGATCCTCCACTTTAACAGGCATGGTTTCATTCTTCTAGGACTGGTCACTCCTGACAATATGTCTGAAGTATGAGAGACAAAGTCTGGTCATCTTGGCTTCTTATGAGCATTCTGGTTGTACTTCTTCCAAGACAGATTTGTTGTTTCTTCTGTCAGTCCAAGGTACCTTTAATATTCATCTCCAACAACATCACTCAAATGCATCCATTCTTCTAAGCTCTTCCTTATTCACTACTCACTTTTCACATGCATATAAAGCTATTGAAAATACCAAGGTTTGGGTCAGGCATGCTTTAGTCCTCAAACTGATATATTTGCTCTTGAACGTTTT
>NW_006408594.1:8789064-8790642 GCF_000296735.1 Chrysochloris asiatica
CATTCTGGCTATACTTCTTCCAACACAGATCTGTTTTTTCTTTTGGCAGTCCATGGTACTTTCATTATTTTCCTCCAACACAATAACTCAAATGCATCAATTCTTCTATGGTCTTCCTTATTCATAGTCCAACTTCCACCTGCATATAAGGTTATTGAAAATACCATGGCTGGGGTCAGGTACACCTTAGTCCTCAAATTGATATCTTTGCTCTTGAACACTTTAAAGAGATAGTACATGAGGAAATCTGTTGCAAAGGATCTTTTTAAAGTGTCTAAGAGCAAAGATGTCACTTTGAGAATTTAGGTGAGCTTGACCCAGATGCTCCTTGGAAACTCTATACAGAGTCACTATGGGTCGGAACCAACTCTACGGTACTTAACTACTACTACTAACCAGAATACCCAGTGGCTCCATAAAAAAAAGGCCTGGTGATCTTCTTCCTTAAGACATATAGTAAAAAAAAAAAAACTCTATGTAACATATGTGGTATTCATGAGTTAGTATTAACTTGACAGCAATGGCTTTACACACCCCTCATAAGCAAAATTGTGACTCCCTTAGCTGTTGTACAGATTAGACACTTTTCTGGGTCATACTTCCCTTAGTTTTATAGTCGGGATAAAAGTGCTACTCAACCCCTAGAGTTATTGGTAGAATTAAGTGAGAAAATAGGTTAAAAAAGTACTTAGCTTCTGACACTTTGCAAGGTCTCCATAAAGGTTGTCTAGCTTTGTTATGTTTTTGTTTTTATTTTGTGTTGTTATTTTTGTGTTTGAATGGTGATAATGACAATGAAGCCTAGCAAGGTTTAACATCTTCTGCAAGCACTCATTTCACAGTTTGGCAGTTCTTTGCTTTGACATATCACTGGACCCTCCTCTTTGCTCCCTACACTTGAATTCCAATCACCAGTAATGAGCACTACATCTTGATTGCAGTGCTCATTTTTTCATCTTGTTTCTAGTGCAATGCTGAATTAGCTTTCATGTGAATGTTGTTAGTGTCCAGCCATGTTTTCAAAGTGATTGCCTTTAATCAAAAGAGACAGAACCTTTGTGTGCCAAGAGTTCTTGTTCAGTCCTGCGCTGATTGGTAAAGGTGTTAATGGAACCAGCCTGTAATTAATTACATAATCTGAAAGGTCATTTTTTCCATTATCTTTAACTCCATCACTAATGTGTATAAAGTGAGGGAGGGAGAAGCAATGGGTGACCAAATGTGCCCTTCAAGCCAGTTGGACTCCTGTGAGGCCACTGGGAGCTACAAGTGGGTAAGAAGAACAAGCAGATGGTTTTAAGCCAACAATAGTTTAAAAAACCTGTATACTATAGTGGAAAGGCCATTGGCCTCTAAGTCATGAATGCTGGATTCAGCCAACCATCATTGAATGTACTTTGACAACAAAAGGGAACTAGCACTTATTGAATGCTTTTTATGCCAGATACAGAAGTATATTATTGTATTTCAACTCTTGAACATCTCCATGAAGGAAACATTATTCTCCTCCAGTTTACAAGAAACATAAATTAAAATCAGACTAGTGAACTTATTTATGGTACATGCTTGTAGCTGTTG
>NW_006408594.1:8791935-8793098 GCF_000296735.1 Chrysochloris asiatica
TTCTATGGTCTTACTTATTCATTGTCTAACTTTCACATGCATATAAGGTGATTGAAAATACCATGGTTTTAGTCAGGCAAAACGAAGTCCTCAAACTGACAAGTTTGCTCTTTAACTCTTTAAAGTTTTTTGAAGCAGAGTTACCTCATGCAATCAATATGTCTCATATACTTTTCACCATTTGTATATCTTCTTTGGAGATATGTCTTTCAGATCCTTTTTCCAAGTTTTAATTGGGTTTGTTTTCATTATTCAGTTGTAAAAGTATTTACATTCTATACAGTCTAGTTGTAAGTCCTTATAAGATAAACAATTTGCAATTTTTTTTTTTTTTTTACTGTTTTGTGGGTTGCCTGTTTATTTTTAATTTTTATGAAGTCAAACCTATAATGATTTTTGTTGTTTATACTTTTGTTGTTGAAGCTAAGAAACCATTACCTAATCTAAGGTTATAAAAAATGTATGCCTATTCATTTCTATCCCCATGCATTTGTGTTGGAAGAAGTACAGCCAGAATGCTTCTTAGAAGCCAGGATGACCAGACTTTGTCTTTCATACTTCAGACATATTGTCAGGAGGGACCATTCCCTAGAGAAGGACATTATGCTTGATAAAGTGCAGGGTCAGTAAAAAGAGGAAAGCCCTCAACATGATGGGTTGACACAGTGGTGGCAATGTTGAACTCAAGCATAGCAACAATTGTGAAATTACCTCAAGACAAGGCAGTGTTTCCTTCTGTTGTGCATAATGTCACTATGAGTCAGTACCAATTCAATATCACCTAACAACAACATATGCTGGTTAATTTGTTATACTAAGGTGGCCTGCATGCTTCTGTGTTGCTAGAAGCTATGCCACTAGTGTTTCACATACCAGCAGAGTCATCCCTAGTGGCCAAGTTTGAGCAAATCTTCCAAAGTAATAATAGACAAGGAAGAAGGAATAGTTGGTCAACTTTTGAGCAATTAGTCCCTGAAAATGCTTTGAATAGCAGCAAAATATTGTCTGATATAGTGCTGTAAGATGAGCCCCTCAGGTTGGAAAGCACTCAAAATACAACTGGAGAAGAGTTGCATCCTTGAAGTAGAACAATCTTAATGATCTGAAAAGCTTTGCTTTTCGCATCTTTGTTTGCAGATGGGGCATAACTCAAAATGAGAAGA
>NW_006408594.1:8793198-8795479 GCF_000296735.1 Chrysochloris asiatica
AGAGAGAGGGAGAGAGAGTTCTCATGTTGCTTTATGGGTTAATGCATTTGACTACAAAGTCAGTTTGAACCACAAGGTCAGTGGCTCAAGCTCACCAGTCACTGCTTGGAAACCCTATACATGCTGTTGATGTTGTTAAGTGCAGTTGAGTCAGATCCTACCCATAGCAACCCTGTATAGGGTTTCTGAGGAGTAGCTCATTAGTTTGAACCATTAACCTTGTGGTTTAACCCACCTTGCAGTCTAGCACATTAACCCACAGTGCCACACCAGGACTCTCAGTCTGCTTGAGCTCTACTCATGCAATGATGAAGGCAAGAGAGTTCTGAATGAGACTATGTGGTACATTCATACAAAATGGCACAAAGAGGACAAAACATACAACTGGGTACCCAAAACAGCAAAATAACCAGTCAAAGCTAAGATGCCAGCAGGGATGAAATGAGGTTGAATAATTAAAAGTCCCAGTGAGGATTCTGTAATAAGGGGAAAGGTGACTCACAAGTGGTGAGCAGAAGCTATCCTGGAACTACTTTCAAATTAGAAAAACAAATAGACAATTCCCTGGGGAACCCTTAATGATCTAAGAGTCAGGTCTTCCTGGCTGAGTCTCCTGCTCGTGAATGGAAATTGCTGACTGGGCAAAATCTTTACATAAAAGAGAATAACTGCTTATATCTAGGTTTAAATACTTTTTAGTTGGCAAAGCACTTTCTTTACATTCACTAATGTTGTATTCTCTCAAATACTCTGAAAGCAGGCAGTTGAGATTTAACTGCAGAGAAAACGAAGGAACACAAGTTAGCTGACTTGCATAGTTTACATTAGCAGGGAGGGACAAAGCTTGGGCTAGAACGGAAGAGTCCTGGTGTGGCGCCATGGGGTTAATGTGCTAGGCTGCAAAGTCATTTGAACCTCAAGGTCAGCACTTCAAGCTCACCAGCTGTTCCTCGGAAACTCTATACAGGGTTGCTATGGGTCAAAACATAACAACAACAACTTAGATCATGGGTTCTAAGTCCAGAGCCTTTCCATCCACCATCACTGTCCCCACTGCATTGTCCTACCAGACTTAAGGACACTATGGATTTTTAAGAGTGTTCTTGGTTCTTTTATAGGAGAGTAGCAATGGTAAGCCCAGCTGCCTATAGAGAGAGTAGAGAAACTGGATACCTGCAAAGAAACAAATATCAAGCTGGTCCCAGACAATATCTCATGAGATAGTGGAAAATTATGAACCTTGAAAACACCATGCTGAATGAAGCAAGTCAGTCACAGAAAAACAATGCTGTGTCATACCATTTATGTGAAAGATTTAGAATAAATGTATACTGGCCTATGAATATATAGACATGGGGATTGTCAAGGATTTTATTTTACTTGGCTCCACAATCAATGTCTACGGAAACAGCATTCAAGCAATAAAACAATCTGCTGTTTAAAGTGTGCAAATGCAAAGATGCCATTTTTAGGACTAAAGTAAACCAGACCCAAGCTAAGTTATTTTCACTCACCACATTTGCATGTGAAAGTTGGGTAATGAATAAGGAAGTCCATAGGAGAATCTATGCATTTGAATTATGGTAAAGAATATGGAGTATAACATGGACAGGCTGTCAGAAAAATGAACACATCTGTTTTGGATGAAGTACAGTTAGAACATTCCTTAAAAACAAGGGAGATGAGACTTCATCTCATGTACTTTGAACATGTTATCAAGAGGGACCATTCCCTTGAGACGACATCAATAAAGTACATTGCTGTTGTTTTTAGGTGCTGCTGAGTCAGTTCTGATACATAGTGATCCTAAGCACTACGGAATAAAACACAACCATTCCTGTGCTATCCTCACAATTGTAATGCTTGAGCCCATTGCTGCTGCCACTGTGGCAATCCATATCATTGGAGGTCTTTCTTTTTTTCCCTGACTCTCCATTTTACCAAGCATGATGTCCTTCTCCAAGGACTGGTCCCTCCTGATAATAGTTCTGAAGTATGAGAGACAAGTCTCACAATCTTGGCTTCTAAGGAGCATTCTGGCTACACTTCTTCCAAGACAGATTTGTTTGTTTTTCTAGCATTCCATGACACTTTATCCTCCTGTTCTCTTGGAATGACTGCATCTTAAGTACAATGAACTGTTCTGGAATACCCATTCTTTGAATCGTTATCTATAGTTAGCTATGATCCACACAGTTGAAAGCATTGCATAATCAATAGAACACAAGTAAATATCTTTCTGGTATTCTCTGCTTTCAGTCTGACATCAGCAATGATATCC
>NW_006408594.1:8802159-8804773 GCF_000296735.1 Chrysochloris asiatica
TTGTCAAAAAGAACATTTCAAGATCTTGAAATATAGTGCTGTCTGTGATAGGGTAATATGTATATGTCTATAAAGAAGACTGATGGCCTGGTGTGGCACTGTAGAATAAGCACTGTACTGCTAACTGCAGGTTGGAGGTTCAACTCCAACAGTCATGTCTTGGAAACCCTATACAGCATTGTTATGAATTGGAACACACTTGATGGAACTTAGCAACAACAACAGCAGGACAAAGAAGACCAGTTAATGCGAGTATTATTCAAATTTACACACCAACCATCAAAGTCAATGATGAAGACACTGAAGAATTCTACCAGCATGTTTAGTCTAAAGTTAACCAAACATGCAAACAAGAAGCATAGGTATACCTTGGAGGTAGATTAGAGCTTTTTTTTAAAAAGATGCATTGATAATTACTGGTATTAGAATAAGAAAGATGGAAACAAAGAAGGATCAGCAATTTGAAAATATGACCTTGGTGATAGAAATGATCCTGGAGTTTATATGACAAACAGCAGTTTGCAAGATCAATGGCTTATTTACTGCAATTACCATTTTCAGCAATCTAAATGGTGACTATCAAGATGGAATCATACAATGGAATACATAGGAATCAGGTTGGCTACAACTGTGGAAAGAAATAACAGAAAAGCTCAATATTGTTAGCCAAAAGAAGGCCAGGGCCATCTGTGGAACAGATTACTAATTTCTCATAGGCAATTTCAGGCTGAAGGTGGAGAAAATTAAAACAAGTTCATGAGAGCCTTAATTTGACCTTAGAGTATATCCCATCTAAATTTAGAGACCATTTCAAGAACAGATTTACAACACTGAACACTAATGACTGAAGGTCAGATAAGTTGTGGGATGGCATCCAGAACATTATCCATAAAAACAGGTAATCAAAAAGACAGGAAATAAGGAAAAAACCAGAGTGTATGTCAGAGGAGACTCTGAAAGTTGCTCTTGAACATAGAATAGCTAAAACGAACAGAAGAAATGATGAAGTGAAAGAAATGAACAGTAGTTTTCAAACCTTGGCTGAAAAAAGACAAAGCAAATTAAGGAAATGTACAAATACCTGGAGTTTGAAAATCAAAAGGGAAGAACAAGCTTCCCCAGCGTTTTTCATACTGAAAAAACTGAAGAAAAAATTCAAGCATCAAATTGAAATAATGACGGATCCTATGAACAAAATATTGAACAATGAACAAAACACCAAAAGAAAATTGAAGAAATATGCAATTACTGTCTCAAAAAGTATTAGTTGATTGCCAACCATGTAAAAAGATAACATATGATCAAGAACTGATGGTCCTGAAAGACGTCTAAGCTGCATTGAAGACATTGGCAAAAATTAACGCCCCAGAAATTGATAGGATGTCAACTGAAATGTTTCCAAAAACTAAAATAACACTGGAAGAATTCACTAATCCATATCAAGAAATTTGGAAGACAGCTACCTGGCCAACCAACTTAAAGAGTTCTGCATTTGTATCCATTCCAAAGAAAGGTGATAACATAATGCGGAAATTAGTGAATCATTTTGTTAATATCACATGCAGTAATATGAAGCATCCAGCTGATATGAAGTGAGGGGAGATGCACAAGAATGCCCAAACTTGCAGATAGTAACCATTTGACCTAGCTTCAATGGCTTGATGATCAGAACTCGACTAGAGGAAGATAAAAAAAAAAAAAAACCTGATAAAGGAAACAAGTGTAAATTCCTACAATTTGAAGAACATGACCTATACTTGTGGATGTAGTAGTTCAAAATACCAACTGAGAGGGAAGGAGTCTTCACATCAAGGATAAATCCTATGCCGTCTGTTGTTGTTGTTGTTGTTAAGTGCCTTCGAGTCAATTCTGACCCATGGTGACCCTGTATAAGGTTTCCAAGGAGCAGCTGATGAGCTTGAACCGTTGACCTTATGGTTTGAACTGACCATGATCAATGAATGTGATGCTTTCCTTTGCAATTCATCATTTCCTCTCATATTAGACGGTGTAGTTTCCTGATTTAAAATGGCCACTACCAGTCCATTTCAGCTCACTTATGCCTAGGGTATTTATGTTTATATGTGTTCCTGTTCATTTTTGACAACTTTCAATTTTACTAGATTCGTACTTTGTACATTCCATATTCCGAATACTAATGGATGTTTGCAATTGTTTCTTCTTATTTTGAGACATGGCCCATCAGAAAATGAAGGTCCCAAAAGCTTTGCTTAATCCACATCATGAAGATAAGTCTACATTGAAGAGCTAGTTCTTCTCCAGTTGTATTCTGAGTGCCTTCCAACTTGAGGGGTTCACCTTCTAGCACTATAATGTTGCTATGCTCTCCATAAGATTTTTACTGGCCAATGTTTTCAGAAGTAGATCATCAAGTCCTTCTTCCTAGTCTATCTTAGTCTAGAAGCACCACTCAAATCTGTCCACTATGGCTAACTCTACTACTCTTGAAATACTAGTGGCATAGCTTCCAGAATGGCAGCAACATGCAAGTCATCACAATACAACAAACTGTCAAAGAGTGGTGGACTATTGAGTGACAGGAACATAGTTGTTGCCCCTAACTGGGTCACACACACACACACACACACACACA
>NW_006408594.1:8804953-8806144 GCF_000296735.1 Chrysochloris asiatica
AAAAAAAAAAAAACTGCAATGGCAGAAATCATTGCATCCTTGTGGGAGTTCAGGTTTGGAATCTTGGCCAATGTATCTCATGCAGCTGTTTGCCCAGGGGAAGCTTGAATGTACTTACGACGTTTAACTGGTTTCAGTGTGCTTGTAGACTAAAACAGACTAGGAAGAAAGTCTCAGTGATCTTCCAAAAAATCAGCCAGTACAACTCTATGAAATACAATTGTTTTATCCCATTGTGTATGGAGCCCTGGTGTGGTGCTATAGGTTAATGTGCTGGACTGCAAGGTCAGTTTGAACTGCAAGATCAACAGTTCAAGCTCACAAGCCACTCCTCAGAAACCCTATACAGGGTCGCCATGAGTCAGAACCAATTTGACAGCACTTAACAACAATAGTTGTGTATGGGGTTGCCAAGAGTCGAGGCAGATTCCAAGACAGCAAACTGTAACAATACATTCTACAAATAACAGCTAAAGTGGCCACCTTCTTTGTTGTTGTTGTTATACACAGCAAAACATATGCCAACTAAACTGTTTCTACAGGGACAATTCAGTGACATTAATTGCATCCTTTGAGTTGGGCGACTTCTCTGAGTTGCTCTTCCTCGTTAATATAAACTCTCTTCTCCCTGAGGTTCCTATCTAATCTTTAGAGTAGCTGTTGTCAATTTGATCCTATATCGACAGTTCTTAAAAGCTCATAATGCCCAAGGCAGACAGTTTTTACTGGCTATGACCTTCTTAACACAAAAATCTGCCCTGCTTACATCCCTTCCTGACTGTCCTGTGCACTTAGAATAAACTCCAAAATTTAAACAATTTGATTTGATTCTTCACTACCTGTCCAATCCCAATAGAGTCACACTCACCAAACCCACTTCTGCTCCAGCCACAGTGGAAGGGGGAGAAAAAAAAAAATCAATGAATGAAATAGCAAAGAGAAAAAAGTTGATATATTGATCACTTAAGACTTTAAACCCACTCTTCATTCAAATCATCATTGACTAAGAAGATGAAAGATGAAGACCTGGAGGGGAAGGATTTGCAATAAGTAACTAGAAAATTATTCAAAAACATTGGTATTAGCAAGTCTTCTCAAATTAGTAAAATAAGAACTGAAATTCTAGTCAGAATCTGCATCTGAAACATTTACAAGCAATTCACATCATAAACACTTAAGCCAGATAAAAAA
>NW_006408594.1:8806244-8811342 GCF_000296735.1 Chrysochloris asiatica
TAAAAACTTTTTAAAAAACAAACAAGCAAAATCAAAAGAGGATACCATATGGTTTAAAATCAGGAAAGGTGTTTACGAAGGTAGTATCTATCCTTTCATTACACTTAATCAAGATGTATGCTGATCAAATAATCTGAGAAGCTGGACTATACGAAGAAAGCAGGACAAGGATTTGAGTAAATCTCATTTATAATGCAGATGAAACAATGAACAATATGCAGATGACACAAGGGAAGAGCACTTGAAGCAGTTACAGATAAAGATCAAAGAATACAGATAAAAATCAAAGAATATGGATTACAATTTATTGTAAAGAAAACAAAAATCCTCACAAATGGACCAATAAACAGCATTATTGGTTTAATGGACCAACAAAGAAGGGGAAGATTGAAGTTGTCAAGGGTTTAACTTTACTTGGATCCACAATCAATGCTCATGGAAACAGTAGTCAAGAAATCAAGTGGCACATCTACTGAAAAAGACCTCTTTAAAGGGTTTCAATTTGAAGACTAAGGTGTGCCTGACCCAAGCCAAATCACCTCATATGCATGTGAAAGCTGGGCAATGAATAAGAAAGACCAAAGAAGAATTGATGCCTTTGAATTATGGTGTTGGTGAAGAATCTTAAAGTACTATGGACTGTCAGAAGAACAAATAAATCTGTCTTAGAAATACAGCCAGAATGCTCCTGAGAAGTGAGGATCGTGAAATAGATCTCGTGTACTTTTGATATGTTATAAGGAGAGAAACATATCAGTTTCTAGAAAATGACATCATACTAAAAATAAATTAATTAAAAAGGCATCGTGCTTGCAAAAATTAGCTAAAAAGAGGAAGACCCTCAACAGGATGGACTGACTTAGTAGCAGTAACCATGGGCTCAAGTGTGACAATTTTGAGGCTGGAGCAGGAATGGGCAGTGTTGTGTTCTGTTGTGCAGAGGGTTGCTATGAGTCAGAACTGACTCAGTGGCACATAGCAACAACAAAAACATATTTTATCAAACTTAGTGTCTTCTCTAGGGACTGGTCCTTTCTGGTAGCATGTCCAGTGTAAGATGAAGTCTTACATATGTCAAATTCCTCGTCCTCAACTTAGTTGTTGTTAAGCAGCTGGTGAGTTTGAACTTAACTTAGTTAACTTGGGTTAATCAACCTAAATTCCATTCTGCATTCTTACCCTGGAAGTAAATTAGAGGTCTAAGATTTGTAAGGCATCCTGGTGTGGCACTGTGGGTTAATGCACTGGACTGCAAGGTCATTTGAACTGCCACGTTAGCAGTTCAAGCTCACCAGCTGCTCCTTGGAAACCCTTTACAGAGTCGCTATGGGTTGGAACCAACTGGACAGCACTTAACAAGAACAACAATGTTTTGGGTAAACATAGGATGTCTGGTGGTGGTTATGTCCCCTGTCTAGAATGACAAAAATTGGAACCAAGATAATTTTACTCAGTATCACCACTATTATTTAGCATGATGCTGAATATACTGGATGATTTAACAATTTAATAAAAACAGATTATTGGAAAATGGGAGAAGCCGAATAATCATTCTTCTTGGATTTTATATAGTGAACCATGAAAAAAAAAAAAAAAAGAGAGAGAGAGATCAACTGAAAAATTATCAACACAATAAGAATTTGCAGGAAGGTAGGCAGCTTGGTGTTGTTGTTACGAGAATGTGCTCCACCCCCACCCCAAAATATCTGTAGGAGTATACTAACCTATGACCCCAGCTGATGCATTTTTAAAGTCATTACCCTGTTTCTGTTGTGACCACACTCTTCAAGATAATGAACAAGTCAGGCAGGTGTTCTAATGCACACTCATTCCTGGGAGCTGGGGCCTTATGGAATACATGAGCCACAGGAATGGGAACCCATACAACACAACATCTGACCACGGGACCAACTTCAGATTGAAGGAAGTGTGGGAGTGAGCACATGACCATAGTGTTGACCAGTCGTATTACATACTGCATCATTCAAAAGTAGTCTGCCTTATAGAACATAGCAATGACTTTTCAAGGCTTAGCTGGAGGGCCAGCTTAAAGCAAACTCTGCAAAAGGATGAGGGTTTATTCTTCTGGATATAATGTCTGCTTTATAACAGAAAAGTCTTTATGGTATTGTATCTCCAAAAGGAATAATGGGTCTGAAAATCAGGTGGTGGGAGCAGAGGTGGTTCCATTTCCCATCCCAATGATCCACTGGAGTATGTTTTGCTTCCCATTGAACAACTCCTTAATTATGCCCTCTGGCCAGGGGATATAGTACAGGTTCATTGAGTAACAGGAAATAGCTGCCACTCGTTTAGATCCCTTGTACTTCAGGACCAACAGGACTCAAGGCTACAAGAGGAGCCACCACTGTCAGGAATAATTTATCTTAATCAGAAGATGAAACAAGACTGGTTTTACACTATGTGGACAAGGAGAAATACATGGGGTGACCCAGGTTGTGCCATTTGGCAGCTCTTGGTACTCCATTGCCTCATTGTAAAGTAACTGAGAAGGATTTGGTCATCAAAGATTCAGATTGTTTAAGAATGGCAAGCAGTGGTCATACTGTGGGTCATCAGTCAATAAAAACCCTATGGATTCCAGTGGTCTGGTTCATAAATAATCATGGGAATGACACAGGGCCAGGTAGCATTCAGACATATTGTCAGGAGGGACCAGTAACTGGAGAAGGATATCATGTTTGGTAAGGTGGAGGGTCAGAGAAAAAGAGGAAAACCCCCCAAGGAGATGGATTGGCCAAGTGGCAGCATCGATGGACTCAAGCGTGGACTGGGCAGTGTTTCATTCTGCTGTGCACAAGGTCATTATAAGTTGGTACCGACTCGAGGACACCTAACAACAACATATGCACTTGAACTTATCTCAGGGAAATAGAAAAAGTCTATGGAAACAGACATTTTTAGAAATTCACTCAAAAAAAGTTAGAAAACCTGAAGAGACAAGTTACTACGAAAGACTGAAAAATTTATCAAAGAATTACTTTGCAAAAACTCCTGTGTCAGACAGGATTACGATCAAGTTCTTTCACACTGTCAAGGAACTGAAATCCCCCTGCTATTGAAACTGTTCTAGGCATAGAAAAATATGAATCTAGCCTTCATTTTATAAACTTAAAATAACTCTGATTTAAAAACATGAAAAGGGGGAATAAATATTTGTAGCAAAATTGGAAAGTAATACAAAAATCCTGAATAATAGATTACTTAGCCAAATCCAGCAGCAACGAAACTTAACCTTGTGGCCCAATTTTTACCCAAGCAGTGGATAGGTTTCTAGGCGGGAGACAACAGCACTGGTGAGGAATGCTCACCATGGAATGGTCAATCATTCTAAATCAAAAGGGCAGTATTTTCCTAGGGACAAAGTTGAGAAGGGACAATAAGGTGTGTGGAATGCAAATGGGAATCACAGGGATGAAGCAAGGCAATGCTTGTTTAATGGAGGGGAGTGTAATCACTGAGATGAAACAAATGTATGATTTGGTGAATGTAAAGCTTATGATGTCTATGAACCTTCACTGAGTTCAGAATTAAAAGTTTAAAAAGTTACATGCACACACACACACGTGTGTGTGTGTGTGTGTGTGTGTGTGTGTGTGTGTGTATATATATATATTTGGAGCTCTGATATCATAGTCAGGCTGCTAACCTCAACGTCATCAGTTCGAAACTACCAGCTGTTTCACGGGAGAAAGATAAGGCTTTCTGCTCCCGTAAAGATTTACAGCCTTGGAAACCCTATGCAGGGTCGCTATGAGTCGGAACCGACTCCACAGCATACCACCACCATATATGACCTTGTTGTTAAACTCAACACCTAGCTGCTTGCTGTTGAGTGCTTATATTACAGTGCTTATCTTATAGTATATATATTGTTGTTGTTGTAAAGTGCCGTCGAGTTGGTTTCGACCCATAGCGACCCTGAACAGGGTTTTCAAGGCTGTAAATCTTTACAGGAGCAGAAAACCTCATCTTTCTTCTGCGGAGGAGCTGGTAGTTTTGAACTGCTGACCTTGCGGTTTGCAGCTGGATTCATAACCACTACGCTACCAGAGCTCCTTAGTAGGATCAGCCAGGTGGCATCATTGATGGCGTCAAGTGTGGCAGCGGTGGTGGGGTTGGCCCAGGATCGGACATTGTTTCATTCTGCTGTGCATGGGGTCGCTAAGAGTCGGCTCTGACTCGATGGCACCTGACAACAACACCCGGTATAGTACCGGGTGTGGCACTGTAAGATAAGTCACAATTGATTCAACAGCACTTACAGCATATATACACAATGACAACAACAACATACACAATGAATAAATAGGATTTATCCAAGAAGTGCTAAGTCCCAGTGTAGCACTGTGGGCTAATGCATCAGACTGCAAAGTCATTTGAACTTCAAGATCAGTGGTTGAAGCTCACCAGCTGCTGCTTGGAAACTCTATATAAGGTCGTTATGGGTCGGAATCGACTTGACAGCTCTTAGCAACAACATCCAAGAAATGTAAAGATCATTTATTATAAAGGAATCTCCAAATCCAAAATCTTGTATAAATATATTTAAGGATTTGAAGAAAAGACAGTAACCAACATTCCTACCACATTTTTAATCCTAAAATTTGGTGACTTTTGTAGAAAATTAGGAAAAGAATATTCTTTCGAATTTGATAAGACAGTATCTTATACCCACTATCAACTTTATCCTTCATAGTGAAAAGCTAAGGAAAATTTCTATTAAAACAGAAGCGAAGGTAAACAAAACACAAAACAAAAGAAGATCTTATTGTCATCATTATCATGTAGCATTGGTTTCAAAATTCTGAGCAATGCAATTATCATTAAACACAAATATGAGATGTGATTATTGAAAATGTGGCAAAATTATCATTACGTGCAACAATATAATTATATTTATTATGAAACTCCAGAAAGTCAATTTAAAAAACATAGAAGTGTATTGTATAAGACTATTTTTCAAAATAACCTCAAAGAAAGTATTTTTTATATTTGTATATATAGAGAGAGAGACAGAGCGAGAGACAGAGAGAGAGCTCTCGTAGCGTAGTGGTTACAAATCAGGCTGCTAATC
>NW_006408594.1:8819437-8831059 GCF_000296735.1 Chrysochloris asiatica
TTCGAACTGCTGACCTTAAGGTTCACAGCCCGATTCGTAACCACTATGCTACCAGAGCTCCTTGTATAGGTTATCAACAAGTTGATACAGCACTAGAGGCACTAACTTATCTATGACAAGAAATTTGGAAGACAGCTACCTGGACAACTGTTTGGAAGTGATCCATATTTGTGCCCATTCCAAAGAGAGGTGACACAACAGAATGGGGAAATCATTGGGAAATATCATTAATATTCTATGCAAGTTAAATTTTTCTAAAGGTCATTCAAAAATTGCTGCAACATTACATCAATAGGGAACTGCCAGAGGTTCAAGCAAGATTCAGATGAGGGTGTAAAATGAGAGATATCATTGTTGATATCAAATGAACCTTGGCTGATGGTAAAGAATTCCAGAAATATGCTTACCTGTGTTTTATTGACTATGTAAAGACTTTCAGCTGTATAGATTGTGGTAGGATATGGATAACATTACAAAAAAAATGAGAATTCCAGAACACTTAAGTGTACTCATAAGGAACCTGTAGTTCAAAAGGCAATAGTTCAAACAGAACAAGGGGACATTAAAGGGTTTAAAATCAGGAAAGGTGTGCATGAGGGTTGTACTATTTCACCATACTTATGCGATGTGTATGTTGAGCAAAGAATCCAAGAAGCTGGGTTATATGAAGGAAAACATGGTATCAGGATTAGAGGAAGACTCATTAACAACCGGTCATATGCAGAGGATACAACCTTGACTTAAAATTCTTACTTATGACAATCAAGGAGCACAACCTTTGGTATGAGTTTCACCTCAATGTAAATTAAACAAAAATTCTCACCACTGGAGCTCTGGTAGTATAGTGCTTACAAGTTGGACTGCTAACCACAAGGTCAGCAATTCGAAACTACCAGCTGTTCCTCAGGAGAAAGATGAGGCTTTCTGTTCCCATAAAGATTTACAGCCTCGAAAACCCTGTACAGGATCGCTATGAGTCAGAACTGACTCCATGGCACATAACCAACACCACTACCACTGGAGCAATAAATAACATCGTGATAAATGGAGAAAAGATTAAAGTTGTCTAAGACTTCATTTTGTTTGGATCCACTATGGAACACTCATGGAAGTAGCAGTCAAGAAATTGAATGATATACTGCATTAGGTAAATCTGATGCACAAGATATTTTCAAAGTGATCAAGAGCAAAGATGTCAGCTTGAGAACTAAGGTGCACTTGACTAAAACCAAGGCATTTTCAATAGCCTCATATGCATGTGAAAGTAGGAAGAAAAATGCAGAAGGAAAGACCACATAAGAATTGATTCGTGAGAGTTATGATGTTGGAGAAGAATGTGAATAGTACCATGGCCTGCCAGAAGAACAACCAATCTGTACTGGAAGAAGTACAGCTACGGTGATCCTTAGAAGCCGGGATGGCAAGACTTGAACTCTCATAGTTCAGACATTTAATCAGCAGTAGCCATCCCTGAAAAAGGACATTATGCTTGGTAAAGTGGAGGGCCAGTGAAAATGAGGAAGACCCCCCAACAGATGAATTGGCACAGCGGCAGCAGCAATGGGCTCAAGTTTAGCAGTAATTGTGAGGATAATGCAAGATAGGGTATTGTTTCATTCTATTGTGTTTAGGGCTGTTAAGAGTTGGAACCAACTTGACGACGGCACATAACAACAACAACAAAAAAAACTTTACGGGAGCAGAAAGTCTCATCTTTCTCCTATGGGATGATTGGTGGGTTTGAACCACGGACCTTTTGGTTAGCAGTCCAGTGCTTATCCTACAGTGCTATCAGAGCTCCTTGATTGGAAATCAAACCTTCTCAAATGAACTCTGGTGTTCTTTCTACCAACATAAGGCATATGTAATATTCTGACCTCTTCTTCCCTTTTCACTTTTCTCTCTTTCTTCCTCTTTATACACATTCTTGTATTTCCTTTCTCTCCCCATCCCCACCCCCTTCCCTCCTTTTCCCAAATTATTTCAAACCACTTTCAGCTGTAAGATGCTTCAGGCCTGAACAAACCAGTAAACTAGATTCTGAACTCCCTGCATCAGCAACTGCCTAATTAGAGACACAATTTGCTGTCCAGTGAAGTTTCCACCAGCCTAAAGTGCCTCACAGAGCCAGTAATTACCTCCAGCTTCCAGTTAACAGAAGGGCAAGAACATCTGTATCAAGAGTGATGAGAAAGTCCTTGCCCAGGGTCCCCTGGAGCTGAAACATAAAGCAGAGAGCCAGTAAGAATGCTCATTAAGAGACCCATCCTTTACTTACTCCTGACAGAAAGAACGTGCTGCTCTCCAGCCCCTCCTGCCACTTGTCTCTCTTGCCCCAGGGAGATGACTTAGTTTCTGCTTCTGGAGCTGGGTCTCTGTCCAATACTTATTATTTAAACTGGAGAACAGGTAGAAAATATGGCCTGGAGCATAGATTCTTAAGCATATTCACATTGAGGATTGTTGCGAGTTTGTTAGTTTCAAACAGTAAGATGACCAATGTCTGCAAATGATTTCCTTTCACAGTAGAGAAAAGATTCCAAATATCCATTTAACAATATCCTTCTCATTTACAGTTCAATAGCTGTGTATTTAACTCTCTCTTAAACACCTAATTTGTGTCATGCTGTGGGAATTCCTTGGTGAGCAAAATAGAAATAGACGATGCTCTGGTGGTTGCAGAGTCTTGTTGGGCCTTCAAATATTAAATAATAATCATTTAACTAAGAGTTCCATTGGTGATACAAATGGTGAAGGCTAGGCTGCTGAACAAAAAGTTGGTGGTTCAAAGTTACCTCAAAGTACCTCAGAAGAAAGGTCTGATAATCAGCTCTGAAAGATCACAGCCGCAAAACACCTAATGGAGCATTGCTTTACTTTCAAACCTATGGTGCACCATTAGTCAGGACTATGTCTTCATTAACTGTCTTTCATTTTGGGAGGGAAAGGATAGAACATCCATTGGAAGCAGTATCGGAAAAGCCATTGTTTCAGAAATGGCAGTAAAGATCAGTAGCATGATGGAATAGGAGGGCAGGGTTATTTAAGAGAGACTAGCCAAACAAACTAAAATGAGGCTGTTTTAGTTGTTGGAGATAAAAAGGCAGACTTACAAAAAAATTAATATTAAAAAACGTTAATTTCCATATAGTTAACTATGATTCTTGGAGACTCCATGTGTATCAGAGCAGAACTGCGTTCCATAGGGTTTTCAATGGTTGATTTTTCAGAACTGATTGTCAGGACCTTCTTCCTGGATGTCTTTGGATGAACTAAAATCTCCAACCTTTTGGGTAGCAGCTAAGCCCATTAACAGTTTGCATCAACCAGCAACTCTGAATTACAATTTTTGTTAAGTGCCATGGAGTCTGTTCTGACTCATAGTAACCTGTTTAGGGTTATATCTGGTGTGGTGCTATGGATTCAGCACTGGATTGCAAAACACAAAGTCTGCATTTAAACCCACCAGCTGATCCTTGGGAACCCTATACAGGGTCACTATGAGTTAGAGTTGACTCAATAATAATTAACAACAATAACTTAGGGTTTCCAAGGAGGGACTGGTGGATTTGAACCACTGACCTTGCAGTTACCAGTCTAGTGTTTATCCTACAGTGCCACACCAGAGCACCCAAAATTACAAATCTCCCTGGTCAATCTCACTGTTGTTGTTGTTGTTTAGTGCAATCGAGTCGGGTCCGACCCATAGCGACCCTGTACAGGGTTCCCAAGGGTGTAAATCTTTACGGGAGTAGAAAGCCTCATCTTTCTCCCGCGGAGCGGCTGGTAGTTTCGAACCGCTGACCTTAAGGTTCGCAGCCCGATTCGTAACCACTACGCTACCAGAGCTCCTTGGTCAATCTCACTAGAATACCATTAAAAGACACATGTGAATGTTTTCACCAAAAAGGAAAGAAGGTCTAGTAGCAAGTCCCTGGGTGGCAAAAGGTTGGTGGTTCAAACCCATCAAACCTACCCCATTGTATTACAGAAAAAAGGCCTCATTATCTGCCCCTATAAAGATCACAACAAAGGAAACTCACACGAGGCCATCATGAGTCAGAACTGACTCAACATCAAGGATTTGTTTGGTCTGGCCGGATCTGTTCTCTAAATAATTTTCCATTGAATCCTCACATCAATCTTTGAGGTAGACTCTCTTATCATCCGTGTACAGAAAAAGAAACTGAGACACAGAGCCAGTAAGAAACATTCACTAGGTCATTCTCCTAAGCGTGAAACCAGTATGCAAATAACTCCTGTGTTTGTAGACACAGCAGCAGTAACCATCATCTGACTTGGGCCTGCCCTCTATCAGCTATTAGCCCAGGGAGTTCCAGCTCTTGCTTACTGAAGCCAAGAGGCTTTCCATGGGGCACTTACTTCCTGAGACATCAAATAGTTGGCCCTGATCTTATCTAGTCAATCTTACAAAATATGTCCACTCAAGGAACCTGGAGAAGCCCAGGACTGATGTGAGGAAACGAGCAACATGACATAGCAAAGGAAGCCAAGAGAACACATCCTTGGATACTGAGAAGGATGTCACATCAGTGTAATGAGTCTGGACTTACTGCACAAAATTCAGGTTAAAAAGCCTTTTCTGATGCCTTCTCTTTCTGAATCAAAGAGAAAAATGCTTCTAGGATCATCCGTGAGCATATATTTTCTTTCCACGAGGTTATTTGAGAGCTCCAAGAGGCATGAACAAGGAAGAAAATGCACACAGAACTCTATATATTCTTTTTCCCCCCCAAAGCCAATCACCCAACTCTCTTTACAGCTGGATGTATCTCTCTCCTTCTCAGGAGTCCTCAGCTCTGAGGACCACCTTTTGTAAAAACCAAAGGCTGATTAGTGCTCTTTTGGGTCAAGTGACATCCAGCCTTCTACTTGTTGGGTGGTACTTGTTGGATGTTCACCACTGAGTCGGTTCCAACTCACAGTGACCCTGCATAGGGCTTCTGAGACTTTATGGGAGTAGAAAGTCTTCTCATTCTCCCAAGGAGCAACCGATAGATTTGAACTGCTGACCTTGTGGTTACCAGCCCAGTTCATAATCCACTATACTCCCGGCACTGGATAGCAAAAGTAAAACAATATACCACTTGGTTTTTCCTGGGGAGCTTAGAGGAGAATCAAGTTGTACGTGTGTATGTATGTGTGTTTGTAAGACAGAATGGAAAAACAACAAAAACAAACCCAATGAAACACTTCAAACATGAATAGTAATCACCTCTGCATATTTGGGATAGGGGAAGACTTTCATTTCCTTCTGCATATGTTTGTCTATTTTCTAAATTTGCTCAATCTGACTTGCATCCCTGCCATAATCAGAAAGGAAACAATACACATGATTTTTCTTTCTTTCCTTCTCTTCCCTATTCAGATCTATGTCTAATGGTGAGATGTCCATATTGAATACATCCTCCTGGAATCCCATTGAACTTCAAGCTGCATTTTTGTTTCCCTCTGTCTAACTGTGACAATCAGCCACTATTATTATTGAGCCAACTTTCTTCTGCCTCTCTGTCCTGAAAAATGGGTGTTCGGAAACTCAACCCTCTCATTTTGAATCTAAGCATTATGTCTATGGCTCCTTAACTGCATCCCACACCTGGAGTCCTGAATTGAAAGGGAATTCCTGAGCACCATGGGTCTCCCTCCTGTTGTTTGGCAGGGAGGAGGGAGAGAGATGAATGGGACAAAGAGATCTAACGTGTCTCAGTGCTAGCTTTGAAATTTGGTGTGTTTTGACAAGTGTAATTTAGTTCTAATTACTGACAATAATTATTCCTCAGCCCACAGTGGGAAGCTGCCTACATTGTAGCTATGGCAGATTCCAAAAGTCTCAATTTTGGCTAAGCTTCTATTGTGAAGCAGTGCAGGCCCCAGGGGCTCTCTGGTTTTTGTTTTTTTTTTTTTTAGAAAAAGCTTATAAAACGAAAGAGAAAGAGGAGGAGTCCCAGGCAGAAGTCAAAGGTACCAGGCTGGCAGCTAGAGTATCAGTATAGAGGGAGGGACACAGCCTTAGGACCAGGAGACTCACCTTTGCTGTGAAATTACTCGGCAGATGTCCTTGTTTTTGTAAAGTGCTATCAAGTCCGTTCTGACTCATAGTAACCTAGTCTAGGGTTTCCAAGGAGCAACTGGTTAGTTTGAACCCCAACCTTGTGGTTCAAACCAACCTTGTGGTGTAGTGCTTATCCCACAGTGCCACACCAGGACTCAGTGGACCCCATAAGCTTCTGCTTTCTACTGCCAGAAGTCCCTGTGTGATATAAATAGCACATTTGGGTATTAAACCAAAGGTTAAAGGTTCAAGTCCATTCAAAGGTGCCTTGGAAGACAAGTCTGTTGATCTCCTCCCAACAAATCAGCCATTACAAATCCTATGGAGCATTGATTTATTCTGACACATATGTGGTTGCCATGGGACGAAATCAACTCAATGACAACTTGTTGTTTCTAGTGCCAATCTCACTGACTTGTTGAGCAGATGCAATGGAAATTTCCAGAAAAGAGGGCCTTTGTTAATTTTTGGCCTCCAATCACTTTTCTTACCTTCCTGGATAACTTCACTTTAAATTCCGTTTAAGGAACTTCCATGCAACATTCCAAAGGGCACCCTGCACCTGGCCCAAGTGGCTTCAAACTTATCAATTTGCATTCTAGTCACAAAAGCTTCAGTGTCCTCCTAGAAAGAATTCAGTTACAAAAACCCAAATGGAAATCACACATGTACCCAAGAGAAGACCACTCAGCAAAAAGAAATGTCAAGTTCTCTTTTTATTTATTTTTTATTCAAGACTGGAATTATATTTACTCAACATGGGAAAATTGGTTAACCCATGCTACTCAGATCTCTCTGTGTGGAATGTCTTTGGCTTTTATATAGCATGAATACAAATTAATTATTGTTTAATAACTGTATGCTTTTAGACAGCTTTTTAAAGCATCAGATCCAAGGGTGGAGATAGCTACAAAACTGCTTGGGTGTTAAGATGATGTAATTCTAGTGAATTCCTTCCTGGATCTCACAGCATCTGGATGATATCATGTGGGATCACCAAACTCCTGATAGTCAGCCAGGATAACCTGAAGATCTGGGACAGCATGTCAGAACCACAGCACCTGGTCGGATGAGAAAAGGTTCTGGAGAGTTGACACCCTGCTTGGCTCTTTCCATGAGTTGTATTATGGAAGCCTCACAAAAACCTGTGAGATAGGATTTTCATACACATCTTACAGATGAGAAAACTGAGCTTTGGAAAGAAGTAATGTCTTTAGTTTGCTAATGTTCCTGTAACAGGAATACCACAAGTAGGTGGATTTAAAGAACAGAAAAAATTTCTCACAATTTGTTGTTGGTGTTAAGAAGTGCCATCAGGTTGGTTCCAACTACAAGTGACCCTGTATGGGGTTCCAAAGGAGTGGCGGGTGGACTTGAAGTGCCAACTCGGCAGTTAGCAGTCCAGTGCTTCTCTTATGATACCACATCAGGACTTCCACAGTTTAGGAGACTAAAAGTCTGAATTCAGCTCTAAGGGAAGCCTTCCTTATCTGTCCCAGCATTCCTTGTTCTTTGATGGACTTCATGCGTGACATCTAACTTCTGTAGTTTCTGCTTCTTTTCCTTATGTCCATGTTGTTCCTTACAAGTGATTAGGTCTCTGAAGTGTTTGAGTTGAAGATACACCTTACACTATTGTTTTGTTATGTGCCATTGAGTCAGTCTCCACTCATAGCACAATAGAACAAAACACTGCCCACTCCTGTGCCAACTTCACAACCATTGCTATGTTTGAGTCCACTGCTGCTGCCACTGTACCAAACCATCTCATTGAGGTTTTTGCACTTATATTCACATTAGTTAATTAACAAAGCAAAAAAAAACAAACAAACAAACAAAAAAACCCTCTATACTCAAATGGGATTACATCTACAGGCACAGGGGTTAGAATTTCAACACAATTTTGGAGGGGATACGATTTACTACATAACAGGTAGTAACTTCTACAAGGTCACCCACAGGAGAGGAGTACGGTCAGGATTTGAGTCCAAGGCTGTAGCACTTCAAAGTTCTGCCTAGCTATGACCAGGCACATCTTATCTAGCAGGCTCAGAAGCAGCAGCAGCAATTCCTGATAATAACTCAAATGCCCTGGTAGCACAGTGCTTAGATGTTCAGGTGCTAATTGAAAGATAGGCAATATGAATCTACGAGCCATTCTACAGGAGAAATATGTGGCAGTCTGCTTCTATAAAGATTACAGTTTTGGAAATCCTATAGGGCAAATTTACTCTGTTCTATAGGGTCTCTATGAACTGGATTCAAGTTGGCAGCAATGGGTGGATAACAGCTTAGTTGATTTGTTGCTGGAGGCAATATGTCCAGTGTTGGATTCCTCATTCTCCATCTTGATTGTGGCAGACAAAGAATTTCCCTGGATGAATTGGTTCTGCAACATTGATCCGAAGTGTTCCCAGATTAATGATCACTCTTCTAGACTCTTCAAAGATTTTGAAAGATCTGATTCCACTGTTTGAAACACTTCCTACTGAAATTCAAATGCATATAAAAGTTGGACAAAGAATAAGAAAGACCATAGAAGAACTGATGCATTTGAGTTCTGGTGTTGGAGAAGAATTATGAAAGTACCATGGACTGCCAGAAGAACAATCTGTGTTGGAAGAAGTACAGCTAGAATGTTCCTTAGAAGCAAGGATGACAAGACTTCGTTGCTCATACTTCAGACATATTATCAGGAGGAACCAGTCACTGGAGAAGGACATCATGCTTGAAGTGGAGGAAGACCTCCAATGAGATGAATTGGCACAGTAGCAGCAGCAGTGGGCTCAAGCATAACAGGACCAGGCAATGTTTCACTCTATTATAATAGGGCCACTATGAATCTGAAATTACTCAACATCACCTAAAAGCAACAATATCAAATATCAACAGCAACTGTTGTTATCCTCAGATATTTTCAAATGAATCCTGACTGAGTAGACTCTCAGACACAATCTTAGCCAAAGTGACTGCTTGAACACAAAACATAACTCATCTATGGAATTTATTTTCATATATTTTTCTCACTGAGTTCTATTTTCTTAGAAGCTATGACTTGGAGATGAGTTTGAGGCTGCTGATTTCACTTCCTCCATTTCCTTAGCTGAAAAATTCCCCACAGGCACGTGTATATTTAAGGAATAGTAATGAAATATTTTTTTCTAGGGTGACTCCTACTTATAAATCAGTTTTTAGGAAGCCTTAGCACCTTTACAAAGAATATAGCAAACACATTTCATTAGTTATTTGTTATCATTCCCTCCTGATACCACATCAAAGTCTGGGACAAGGTCTCAGAACTCATGTAAGGAGAGGCTACGCATTCCTGGGATAAGAGAGGGAGTGAGCACATTCTAGAAAACACTAGGTCCATTTACTTCTGCTCCTCACTAGAAAGCAGTGTGGTTCCCTTTGTTTGTCTTCAGGTGCCATTGAGCCAGATCTGACCCAAAGCAACCCATTGCACATCGGAATGAAACACTGCCTGGTCCTGAGTCATCCTCACAATTGTTATGCTTAAGCCATTGCTGCTGTCACTGTGCCAATCCATCTTGTTGGGAGTCTTCCTCTTTTTCACTAACCCTCCACTTTACTAAGCATAGTGTCCGTCTCCAGGATTGGCCCATTCTGATAATATGTCCAAAGTATGAGAAATGAAGTCTGGCCATCCTTTCTCGCAAGAAGCATTCTGGTTGTACTTATTCCAACACAAATTTGCTTATTTTTCTGATAGTTCATAGTAATTTCAATATTCTTCTTCAACACCATAATTCCAATGCACCAATTGTTTTACTATTTTCCTTATTTATTGTCCAACAGTCACATCTATATGAGGCTATTGAAAATACCATGGCTTGAGTCAGGCACACACATTAGTTCTCAAACTGATAATTTATGCTTGAATAGTTAAAAGAAGTCTTGGCCGCAGATTTGCCTAATGAAATATGGTCTTTGATTTCTTGACTTCTGCTTCCATGATTGTTGATTTTGGATCTTAGCAAAATGAAGTCTTTGATAACATCAATATTTTCCTCATTTATCATTATGCTATTTACTGTTCCAGTTTGAGGATTTTTGTTTTCTTTACATTGAAGTTCAATCCATACTGAAGGATGTAGTCTCTGAGCTTCAACAGTAAATATTTTAAGTGAACCTCAAGGTGGTGGTTCAAACCCATCAGCTGTTCCTCAGAAAGCTTATACAGGGTTTCTATAAGTTGGATCCAACTCGACAGCACTTAACAACAACAATGTCTTCCAGCAAACAAGGTGTGTAATCTGCATATTGCAGGTTGTTAACGAGTTTTCCTCATGCCACATTCTTCTTCAGATAGTCCAGCTTCTCCGTTTGTTTTCTCAGCATATAGATTGAATAAATATGTCAAAGAATGCAACCCTGGTGTACTCCTTTTCTGAATTTAACCCATTGATATCCCCTTGTTGTTTGAATGACTCAGTCTATGCACAGGTTCCTTGTGAACATATTTAAGTACTCTGGACTGCCCATTCTTCGAAATGTTATCCATAGTTTGTCATGATCCACACAGTTGAAAGCCTTTGCATAATCGATAAAGCACAAGTAAATCTTTCTCATATTCCCTGCTTACAGCCATGATTCATCTGAGGTCAGCAATAATATCACTAATTCTACTTTCTCTCCTGAATTCAACTTGATTTTATGGCAGTTTCCTGTTGATGTACTGTTGCAGATACTTTTGAATTATCTTGAGCAAAATTTTACTTGCATGTGATACTAATGATATTGTTCAATGATTTCAGCATTCCATTGGGTCACCTCTCTTTGGAATGGGTATAAATATGCATCTCTTCCAATCAGTTATCCAGGTAGCTGTCTTCTAAATTTCTAGGTATCAACAAATGAGTTCCTCTAGTGCTGTATCAATTTGTTGAAAAATATCAATTTGTTTTCTATCAATTTTCAGAGACTTGATTTTCACCAGTGCTTTCAATGCAGTATGAACTTCTTCCTTCAGTATCATTGGTTGTCGATCTTATGTTAACTCTTGAAATATTTGAACATTGATCATTTCCTTTTGGTACAGTGACTCTGTGCATGCCTTCCATCTTCTTTTGATGTTGTCTGCATAATTCCTGCCCATGGAATAACTTCAATATTGCACGTCAAGGCTTAAATATTTTCTTCAACTCTTTCAATTTGAAAAATGCTGAGTACTTTCTGCCCCATTGGTTTTCTAACTCCAGGTCTCTGCACATTTAACTTTAATAATTGACTTTATCTTCTTGAGATGCCTTTAAATTTTTCTGTTCAAGTCTTTTACCTTTTCATTTCTTCCATTAGTTTTAGTGTCTCTGCACTAGAAAGCCAAGTGTCAGAATATCTTCTGAAATCCATTTTGGTCTTTTCTTTCTTTCCTGTCTCTTTTTTATCCCCAAGTTTTTATTATAAATTGAGTGAAAGTTTATAAGGCAGATAATACTTTGTTTCATTACAATGATTATAATCCCCTCCATGTACCATCAGTTAACAGTATTTCTCTCTATTCATTTTAGCTCTTTTTTTTTTTTTTT
>NW_006408594.1:8831740-8864252 GCF_000296735.1 Chrysochloris asiatica
TATCTGCAAGTTTAGGTGTTCTTGTGCATCTCCCCTCACTTCATATCAGCTGGATGCTTCACTCTCAGCTCTAGCCCTCTGTGGCTATGTTGTTGTCCATGGGCTTAGGTGTCCTCAGTTCTCACCACACTTTGGATCAGCCAACACTTCTTGTTCTCTATCTCATCTACAGGGCAATGGGAATCTATGGAACATGGTTGAACTCAGCCCATTTCTTCATTGCTGCCTTTCCCCACTTCTACTCACCTGTAGACCAGTGTGGTTGCCAGCAAGATTACATGCCTTCCTATGTGTTCCCTCTGAGTTTCAGTCTTTCTTTCTTGTCTTTTTAATGACCTTTTGTTTTATTCCTGTATAATGTTCTTGATTTCATCCCAAAGCTATTCTGGTTTTTGGTCATTAGTATCAAATCTGTTCTTGCGATAGTCTCTAAGTCCATGTGGAATCTATCCATATTCATATTTTGGTTCTCTTGGACTTTTCATTTTCTTCAATTTCAGCATGGACTTGCCTATGAGCAAATGGTGGTCAGTTCCACAGTTGGCCCCCTACTGTTTTGACTGATAATATTGAGCTTTTCCATCATCTTTTCCCACAGATGCAGTCAGTTGGATTCCTATATATTCTGTCTGGTGAGATCGATGTTTATAATCACCGTTTATGTTGTTTTAAAAAGGTATTTGCAATGAAGAAGTCTATGGTCTTGCAAACTATTACTATCACCAAGGTCATACTACCCAATTACTGATCCTTCCTCTTTTTTTTCTAACTTTGAATTCTAATCACCAGTAATTACTAATACATCTTGATTGTATGTTTGATCTATATTACAATGCAGAAGTTGGTAAAGATTTTTCAATTTCATCATCATTGGCTTTAGTGGTTGGTGTGTAATTTGAATAATAGTATTAACTGGTATTTCTTGTATAGTATTGATAGTATCCTATCACAGACAGTGTTGTACTTCAACATAGACCTTAAAATGTTCTTTTGTATGATGAATGCAACACCATTCCTCTTCAATCTGTCCTTCCCAGCACAGAAAACCAATGACTGTCAGATTCAAAATAGCCAGTTCTAGTCCATTTCAGCTCACTAATGCCTAGGATATTGATCTTTATGCATTTCATTTCATTTTGACAAGCTCCTATTTTCCTAGATTCATACTTCGTCATTCATTTTAGGATTATTAATGGATGTTTGCAGCTATTTCTCTTTATTTTGAGTTGTGCCTCATCAGCAAATGAAGTCCCCAAGGGCTTTACTCCATTCACATCATCAAGGTCAACTCTACTTTGAGGAGGCAGCTGTTCCCCAGTAGCATTTTAAGTGCCTTCCAACCTGAAGGGCTCATCTTCAGACACTGTATCTGACAATATTCATAATGTTTTCATCTTACGGTACTATATCTCACAATGTCCCTCTAGTATTCATAAGCTTTTTTGTGGCTAAACATTCAAAAGCAATCAGCCTCTTCATCTTCCAAGTGTGTCTTAGTCTTGTTGTCATTGTTAAGTGCTGTTGAGTTGGTTCTGATCCATAGAGACCCTGCATAGGGTTTCTGAGGGATGACTGGTGAGTTTGAACCACTGACCTTGCTGTTCAAACTGACTTTGCAGTCCAGTGCACTAACCCACAGTGCTACACCAGTACTCCTGATCACCTTAATAAAATCTTAGATCACCTTACTAAACATCATGCATTTCATATTTATTTCAGCTCTCCCTCTGAATATTGCACAGCTATGGTGCTGTGGGTTAATGTGCCAGACTGCAAAGCCATTTAAACTGCAAGGTCGGTGCTTCAAGCTCACCAGCTGCTCCTTGGAAACCCTATAAGGGGCGCTATGGGTAGGAACCAACTCAACAGCACTTAATAACAACAACATGGACATTTATTTAACCATTTTGTGTCATTGTTGTCTGGACTATAAAATTGCAATTAAAATAATACCTATTCCATAAGTCGTGATAAAAGTTAAATGAAATAAAATGTATTCTTCATTTCAAGCACAAAATAGATTCTTTATAAACATTCACCATTACTGTTACTCATTTCAAAATCCATTGCTAACAAGTCTATTCGAACTCATAGTGACCCTTTACAGGGTTTCCAAGACTGTCCATCTTATAGAATCAGGCAGCCTCATCTTTCTCCTGAAGAGTAACTGTTGGATTTGAGCTGCCAACCTTGTAGTTAGCAATCCAGTGCTTATCATACAGCGCCTCCAGGGCTCCTTTTATAGTGGCTATTATTTTTCTATTTTACATTTGAGGAATCTTAAACACAGAAAAGTGAAGTGACTTACTTAAAATTTCCCCTGTCACTTCCTGTCTGCTTGACAAAATGCCAGTCCTCCTTCCTAATACAGCTTAAATACCTCCTTCTCTGTGAAGCTCATAAACGCATATACGTACACACACATCCTACAAGTTAGATGTAATATTTTCTATCACTATAATTTGGATCTCTCATAAGACTCACCACATTTGCCATAGACACTTAACAAGCATATTAATATTATACCCTTTTATAAATTGCAATTCTGTAGAACACAGAGATCCAGTGTTCTGCTGTTAGAATTTGCCCCAGTGGCTATCCCAGCAATGTCTGCACGATAATTATGATACTCATAACATGTGTACATGGATTTGCAGTTTATAGAAACCTTTTATTTGCATCCCATCATTGTTTCTCACCAGACCCCTATGGAGTAAGTATTGCCGTCTACATCTTATAATAAAGAAACAGGCATCAAGAGATGTGAAGGCACATAGCTCATAGGAGAGAGAACTAAGGTTTTAATCCAAGTCTGACAAATCCCATGGCTTTTTCAATAGACTTTGATATATATACTGGGGTGGAATGACATGGCATGGAATGGAGAGGAGAGGAGTGGAAGAAATGGCATAAATGGATTGGGCAGAAGCCACATATGGAGGAGTGGTTAAGGAGGAACAGTGTGTGCAGGTAGAACAGTATGCATTATTAAAGTCAGAAAGTAGAAAAGAACAGTGCAACTTGACCACTGGAACACATTTCCACAGTAAAACCACTTGTATCTTCACTTTCTTCAAGGCTGTTGTGATAATTAAATGAGAGAAAAAAGGAAAACCAAGACAATATTGGGAAGAAATGCATTCTTAAATAGAAACACAAAAGTGGTTAATATTGTCCAGTAATAAGGGAGATGCAAAGCTTCTGGGACCTTCCCAGTCAGATGCCATGACTGAGTGATGAAGACATTAAGACTATTCAGGGCAAGTAGCTGTTCCCCTCAGTAAATGCAGAACTTGTTTCAGCTTGTGTCTACTGAACTGAACTTTGCCAGCACACAAGAGGAGGAACAGACATACGAGGTTCAGGTCAGATGGAAAGGGATTGGCCACAGAGATGATCCTGGGACATGCTTCTGGTGGTTCACTAAGAGGCAAAATCCCAAATGGAAATGACACTAGGGATCTGAGAATGAAGCATGAGAAATCCAGATTGGTAGTTTATGATCAGCATCTGGAGCCCTGAGGGAAGAAGATAGTAAGACAATTTATAAGAATAAGTATTATGATCAGAACTCCATTTCTTGAAGTATTTAAGCAAGAGGCAATGCCACGAGTAAGAACTAAGATACAAGAAAGTGTCATAGTTACTTAACTCTATAAGGACAGAGTCACCCAAATGGGAGCCCTGGGCCACAGAAAACTTAGGAGCAAAAGTTCCCAAATGCCAAGTGGAGCTACTCATTAGCAGTTGTGTAAACATCAGGATTAACCAGGTTGCTCTTCTAGGTAAGGATCAAAAGATTCCACCTAGAGACAGCCTAAGTGCCCATCAATGGAAGAATGGATAAACAAACTTTGGTACATACACACAATGGGATGTTATGCTATCCTGAAGAATAACAAGGAAGCAGCAAGCCACGGCATGACATGGATGAACTTTGAGGGCATTATGTTGAGTGAAATCAATCAGTCACAAAAGGAGAAATATGGCATAGGAAAATTATTGTAGAAGATTAAGATAAAGCACCCACACTAAAAAGGGGAAATCATTACTATTATTTTGTTACAGGAGTATATAGGGTGGGATGAGGGGAGGTAGGGGAAGGTGGATAACAGGGTAGGGAATAGGCAAAGGATAGTGGAGTACAGGGTAGGGAATAGACATGGGATAGTTTGGGTGCTGGGGGGTGTATACACTAGAAGGGGAAGGGGAAAGGAAAAACAAGGCAGAAGGGAGAATAGCTAAGCAGGCTTACATGGGCTAAATAGGACAGAAGTAAATAACAATGTAAGCACAACTGTGGAACAACAGGGTTTGAGGTAAAAGTGGGGAAATCATGTTAAATGCTTGCTAGCTTTTGAATCTTGGTTTCCCTTGTCTACTATTGTAAAATAGACACTTGAAAGGAAGAGAGAGGAATAGCCAGAAACATCACCAGAGAAAGCTTGTAAGTCCATCTTCAGCCTATAACTGATTGTAATAACTATAATGGGGCTAGAACTTGCCCAGTGAAGGAGGCTCCCGGCAGAGCCTTTGCATTGCACAAGAACATAGGTGGAATTCTGATCCCCATCCAGAATCTTCTGAGGTGAGACATTTCGACTTGAAAGGACAAGCAGACCAGCCTGGAACAGCTAGAAGAACAGAAGATACTTCTTGAAAGAAAGACCAGCAGGAAAAATAAAAAACAATAATAGCAGTCCAATTGACTACTACAAGAACAAGCAAGCTGTTCCCCAGGGAGCCATCAAATCAAGTGGTCAGGTCCCCTCAAGGCAAACCCTCTCCCTAGACTGAAACTCAAATGGAATACACTAGCAGGCATATGGTTCTGCTGCTGACCACAAGGGGAAGTGGGGGGAAAACAGCAATGAAGTTGTGAACTAAATCCGACCACATTCAATAGCCTCCTGCTAACCTGGATTGAGACCTGGTTAACCAGCAGTATGATGAGACCTGGGGACTCCTGGGCCCAGGGCCAGGGACATGGCTCCAGAGGACTAGAACAGAGTGTGAAACATCCAGCTGATATGAAGTGAGGGGAGATGCACAAGAACACCCACACTTGCAGATAATACCCATTTGAACTGGCATCAATGGCTGGATAATCAGAACATGACTAGAGGAAGAGAGGGGCAAAAAAAAAAGAGTAACCCACTACCCCACTACAAGTGGATGAACTTGACCTATGCTTGTGGATGCAGTGTGACAAAGGAGCGGACAAATCTTTATAGTGCGGATCATTCCCACCCCCTCAGTACACAGGGTCGACAGGAATGGGGAAGTTAGACATTGGCTACCCAAAATGGGGGGACTACAAAGGCACTACAAATGCTGGGTAAGATAGAGGGTCAGAGAAAAAGAGGAAGACCCCCCAATGAGATGGATCAGCCAGGTGGCATCATTGATGGCATCAAGTGTAGCAGCGGTAGTGAGATTGGCCCAGGATCAGACATTGTTTCGTTCTGCTGTGCATGGGGTCGCTATGAGTCGGTTCCGACTTGATGGCACCTGACAACAGCAACAACAACAACAACAAAGCAAGAAGTGACTGCCTTACAAGCTTTCAATAAGGAACTCAGCTCCAGAGGATACAGGGAAAGGTAGAACTTCCACTGAATTGTTTCCAACCTGTCTGGATAGGGTTGATAAAAGGTGAGGGGAATAGGACTCCTGTAGTTCAATAGGGAATGATTGCTATCAGGTCTGACAGTGAGTGTTGGAAAAGTAAATGTAAATGTTTGGTAACAAAAGGAGGGGAGTGGCTGATTTGCAGTCCAAGAGCAGAGATCCCTGGAACCATTAGGGGAAAAAAGCGAAGTGCAAGACCCTGTCCAGGGAGGAAGTGACACGAGGGATGGAGGCAGAGAGGATAACGTGGACAGAAGGAGCTGCTGAGGACTTTGGATTCAGGGAGGGAGATGGGCTGTGTGCTGGAGACCTGGGGGTAGGTGTGTGGGGTGTACCCTTTGATTGATTGGTGATGCATGCAAGGGATTGTGATCATTGCAATGAAACAAAATATCATAGGATGAGTGTAAAGATAGTGTTCACCCATGTAAACTAACACATAATTCACAATAAAAACTTTAAAATAAAAAATAGGGAGTTGAGTTTCAGAGTGTGTGTGGGAAGGTAGAATCCTCACTGAATAGGTCTCATCTTGTCTAGAGGAGTCTGGTGCAAATGGGGATAAGATTTTTATGAATCAGTAATGAGTAATTGTTATCATGACTAATTGTGAATGTCACAACAGTAAAAGTAGAAGTTTTGGAACAAAAAGGAGGGAGTAGTTAATCTTACAATCCAGGTACAGAGAACTCTAGGACCATCAAGGGAGAAGAGCACGAGCAGAATGTGGGACCCTATCCAGATAAGCAGCAACACCAGAGATGAGGACATGGAAAAATAGAGCAGCTGAGGACTCTAGACTCATGGAAAGAGAAAGACTGTGTGCTTGTGGACAGGAGGCAGGCTTGCAGAATGTGCTCTTTGGTTGATTAAATGATTATATATTCCTGAATGTTTTTGTGTACATTAAAAAAAAAAAAAAAAAAAAAACAAGACAGAGGCAATAGAACCAAATGATAATGCATGGAGGAGATTGTAATCATTGCAATGAAACATGAGTATAAAACTGATGTTACACCATGTAAACTATCATTCAATTCACAATAAAAACTTTTTTAAAAAATTAAAAAAAAAAAAGAGCTTCCCTGTACAGAAGTGCTAGAGAATAGAATCAGACCCTCTGTCTCTCCCAACTTCCCCCAAAATACAAGGGCCTGACCTTTATCTGAATTCAAAGCAAGTTATCTTCAATAACTGATGAGGTATATGTACAAGTGTAGTATGGGATCACTCTAAACTATGCACCCACTACACAGTCAGATGTTTCCAGACTCTGAAGATCTATTTATATGAGTGTCCAAGAATCCCATGAGAAGGCTAAGGGTTAAGTATATAGTGTGATTAAGGACCAAGCTCATCCATTAGTTCATTCTTTTTCTTTTATCAAATATGACAAACAAAAGACCTTCTTTGCCTATAAGGAGTTCGCATTAGTCAGGCCTGTAAATACTTATTATGTACTTTGCTCAAAGTACCCTGCCACAGGCAAACACATGTTACTATGAGAGTTTCCAGAAGGGTCATCTTAATAAGACATGGGTTGGATAAAGAAAGTCTTCCAGGAACTGGTGATGGGGTTTTATAAGAAAGTCTATAGGATGAATAATTGGAAGCAAAACATCTGGAAAACTATTTAGTTTACTCAAAATGTATTTGATTAGACCATTTGAGTGCTGGGTACTCTGCCAGTGACTGGGAAACAGCAGTGAATGAAATGAACATGGTCTCTGACTACACTAAACCATACCTAAGTATCTCCCTGTTGGTACCACACAAACTCCTAGTATTGCTGACAGGAAAAAAAAAAAATTGGTAGGGATTTGTTATATAAAGTTGTAGCAACGAGATGGATGAGGGTCAAAGAAAAGTCAGAACTCAGCTCATTATGGATATGCTTCATGTCTTTTAGTCTGGGACTTGAACCAAAGTCCCAGGGAACAGGGTAATATAATAGGGTAACAGGGGGATACTGCAATAAGATTGAGTCAGATAAAAATCACTGTACCTCTGAGTCTTTTGGTAGGAACAAAAGCTTTATAATCTATTGATAGGTGAGGTGGAAGGTGAATCCCCAGGTATTAATTGTTGGCTGCAAGAGTAGAAGAAGGTAGTTAAGTTGTTAAAGAGGTAGAGTGTTGTGACATCGAAGTCTCTAAGAGACAGAGTAGAAAAAGAATGACCGTTCAGTTAAAGAAGCCAATTAGTGATAGGTATCAAAGAAAGAAGAAAAAGTAGAAGCAACAAGATAGAAAGGATTATTGAGTGCAGACATTGATGAGCCTTGTTACGGTCTGAATTGTGTCCCTCTAAAATCAAGTGTTAGTTTGGAAAGGCTCAGTATTATGTAATTGTCTTCCATTTTGTGTTTAAATGTAATTATCTCATGTGTTGTAAATCCCAACTTGTATGACATCAATTAAAAATAAAAGAGGATGATACCCAACAAGATGGATTGGCACAATGACAAAACAATGGGCTCAAACATAACAACAATTGTGTAAATGGTGTAGAACTGGGCACGGTTTCCTTCTGTTGTGCATAGGATCACTATGTTTCAGAACCAATTTGATTGCACCTAACAACAGTAGCAACAATGCTTGTGATACAGGATTAGAGGCAGTTGGGTTAATGAGGCAGTATACAGTCTACAGGGTAACAGTTTTGGTGTAACCCCATAGAAATCATGATACCCTGACCCAAGAGATACACATCTTTTTCAGCAAGCATCTCCCTCCTCCCCTTCCCTTTAAAATCAGAATATCAGATTGAAGATCAAAATCTCCTAAAAGATAGGAATGGTCAAGATAGTAAAGCAAACCTGACTGATATAGATACTCAGTCATTTGAGCTCAAAGCCCTCTTCCAAAGAAAGGTTGGCTGACTTTACTAGCTGAGCTTGGTGGTGGTGGTTATATGCCATGGAATCAGTTCTGACACATAGAGATCCTGTACAGGGTTTCTGAGGCTATAAATCTTTACAGAAACAGAAAGCCTTATCTTTCTCCTATGGAACAACTTATAGTTTCGAACTATCAGCTGACTTTGAAATTCGCAGCACGATTCATAACCACTACACTACCAGAGCTCCTTGTTGTTGTTGTCAGGTGCCATCGAGTCAGAACCAACTCATAGCAACCCCATGAACAGCACAACGAAACAATGTCTGATCCTGGGCCAACCTCACTACGGCCGCCACACTTGATGCCATCAGTGATGTCACCTGGCTGATCCATCTCGTTGGGGGTCTTCCTCTTTTTCTCTGACCCTCCATGACATTCTTCTCCAGTGACTGTTCTCTCCCGACAATGTGTCCAAAGTATGAGAGACGAAGCCTAGCCATCTTGGCCTCCAAGGAGCACTCTGGTTGCACTTCCAAAACAGATCTATTGGTTCTTTTGGCAGTCCATGGCACTTTCAGTATTCTCCTCCAACACCACAACTCAAAGGCATCAATTCTTCTATGATCTTCCTTATTCACTGTGCAGCTTTTGCATCCATATGAGGTTATTGAAAATACCATGGCTTGGGTCAGGCACACCTTAGTCCTCGAGCTGACATCTCTGCTCTACAACACTTTAAAAAGTTCCTGTGCAGCAGATTTGCCCAATGCAATATGTCATTTGATCTCTTGACTGCTGCTTCCGCGAGTGTTGATAGTTGATCAGAGCTCCTTGAGCTTCCTCTAAATGCTCATTTATAGTCATCTGTTAAGAAGATCAGAATTATTTGCTTGAATGTTATAAAACCTGTCATAGACAACTGCTCTAGGAACTCCATCCTCCAGAGTAAACTAGAAGCCAAGGTCCTGTAACTTGGACTCTAAGCAAATACAAAAGGAGGGATAACACTTGAGTCTCGATTCATGAATTTTCTATTTAAATCACATTCCAGTAACCTGGGTGGTACAAATGGTTACTTCACTCAGCTTCGAACCCAAAAGATGGAGGTTTGAGCCTACTTAGAAATAACTTAGTAGAAAGACCTGGAGATCTATTTCCAAAAAAATCAGTCATTGCAAACCATATGGAGCACAGTTCTACTTGGACACTCATGAGTTTGTCATGAGTTGGAATCAACTGTAAGCAACCAGGTTTTGTTGTTGCTGCTCAATTAATCATTGTATTCCTGTCAGGCTTGAGTTGCCGTGAAGAGAGGGCTAAGGAGAAAAGATTAAAGCTAGAGCCTGGCATATTGTGTTTCAGGAAGATAAGCTGACCTTCACATTGAGACATTTTGGAAAAGCCCACATGACCCATGAGGAAGTACAAAAGTGCTGTTCTGACCAATGCCCATTTGTGATGGTTAATTCCCTTATCCCACTGCTGTTCTAACACTCTAGTTGTATGTTCCTTAATTCTTCCAATTAATTGAACAGGAAACAGTTTGTACTGGGGCCTCTAGAGCAATAGGGTTAGCTCCTGGTGCTGCATCGCCATTTTCTTCCTCTTGGTGCCTACAGAGCCACAGCACTTAGATTTATGCCTGCCATTGCCTTTCTATACTGTGAAACATTGGGCACATTTCTTATCCTCCCTGGGTCCTAGCTTCCCATCTATAAATCTAAGAATGATAATGGTGACAGCACCTAACTACAGGGAAATTGTAAGAATTGAATGATAGTATTGAATGGTTACATCAACTTTGACCTCAGTAGATACATCATTATTTTGAAGGTGTTGTTGTTAAGTGCCATAGTCATTTCCAACTCATAGATACACTATATAGGGTTTCTGAGGAGTGGCTGGTGAGTTTGAATCACAGACCTTGCAGTTCAAACTGGCCTTATGGTAAAGTGCTTACCCTACAGCGCCAAACCAGGACTCCAGGCTGTAAATCAAGCCTCCTCTTTCTCCCATAGAGCACCTGGTGGATTCAAACTGCTGACATTTTAGTTAACAGCCCAGCATGTAACCCACTTCACTACCATGGCTCCTTTTTTTCTGAAGTTGGAAAAGTATTAATGAAATAAATCCCAATTTACACCAACTCAGAGATTTTCACTATTCCTAGATCTGTGCTTGGGCATATAAATAGTTAAATGCCAAGCTACTAGCTAAAAGGTTGGTGGTTTGAGCTACCCAGAGATGCCTTGAAAGAAAGACCTAGTAATCTGTTTCTGAAAGGTCACAACCTTGAAAATCCTGTGAAGTGCAACTTTGAAACACATGGGGTCACCATGTGTTGGAATTGACTTGAAAGCAATGGATAATGGTAGATCTGCCCAGTTAGTCAATGAGGAAGCTCACATTCTTTCTGATCAAGTGTTTTTCCTGCAGCCAGCACTCCCTCATTCTGCTACCACATTCCGCAGCAGTCAGTGGGGCGCATCTGATGGACAGGAGCATACAAGCTGAACAAGAAGGACAGACATGGGGGGGGGTTGGGGGGGCTGTCAAAGCCCTCCAGGAGAAAAGAGGTCAGCACCCGAGATTCTGGGAACAAGGCTGCTGCAATGTTCACTCTGCCCCAGAAAGTTCTGGGATCTATCTTCCCAAAACATTTCTCAAAAACAGAAAAAAGAGAGGGAGAGAAAGCAAGCATTATTTTACTGATTTTAAAAGCACTGACCTTTTAATCTGTCCTTCCAAAGACAAAATGGTTTGTGCGTCATGATTTCTTTGGAGTCAATGATCCTGAAAGTATTTCTTGAAGTGCACTCTCAAAAATCTATATATGTACAAGCTTAAAAGATAATGAAAGATTCTGAGTCTCAGAATCAGAAGTCCTTGACAATTAAAATATCCAAAATGCGTTTATCTCAAGTGCGTCTACTTTGTTTTCTGTTTGTTTGTTTTTTTGTTTTCATTTTTTGCCTCCAAAGACCTTTCCTCCCATTCTTACTCATGCTCATGATAATCCAATAAAACTGTACTCATTGACCATATTTTCTTGTCCAGTTGTAAGAAAACTCTATGTTGTTGTTGTTATGTGCCGTGGAGTCGGTTCCGACTCATAGGGACCCTGCATAGGGTTTCCGAGGCTGTTAATCTTTACGGGAGCAGAACGCCTCATCTTTCTCCTGTAGAGCAGCTGGTAGTTTCGAACTGCTGACCTTGTGGATTGCAGCCCGATTCGTAAAACTCTATAGAGAATGAAAAATAAATAAGAGAATGAGACCCCTATTCTCAAAGACCTTTAGATCACAGGCAAGGAAAATGAAATGCAATGATTTATCCTATCAATATTTCCAGAAGTTAGGGGGAAATGTTAAAGATCAAAGATTACAGCCTTCAATATGGACTGTACCTAAGTGTAAAGAAGACAAAAATCCTCACCACTGGAGTAATAAATAACATCAAGATAAAAGGAGGAAAGATAGAAGTTGTCAAAGACCTTCCATTTGGTTGGCTACAAAATCAACACTCATGGAAACAGAAGTCAAGAAATCAAATGACGTATTGTATTAAGCAAATCTTCTGCACAAGACCTCTTTAAAGATACCAGTTTGAGGACTAAGGTGAACCTGACCCAAGCCATGGTATTTTCAATAGACTTACATGCCTGTGAAAGTTGGACAATGAATAAGGAAGACCATGCAAGGATTGATGCAATTGGGTTATGGTTTTAGAGAAGAATAATGACAGTACCATGGGCTGCCAGAAGAACAAACAAAATTGTGTTGAAAGAAGTATAGCCAGAATGGTTCCTTAGCAACCAGGATGGCCAGACTTCGTCTCCCATACTTCAGACATTTAAACAGCAGTGGCCAGTCCCTGGAGAAGGATATCATGTTTGGTAAAGTAGAGGGTCAGTAAAAAAGAGGGAGACCTCCAATAAGATGGATTGACACAGTGACAGTAGTAATGGTCTCAAGCTTAATGATTGTGAGGATGCACAGGACTGGGCAGTGTATTGTTCTATTGTGATAAGGTCACTATGAGTCAGAGCAGACTTGACACTTAACACCAACTGAGAGAGATTGTAGGGGTAGTTGTGGCTCACTGGTACCTTCCAAAAGGAAACCAGGTTCAAGTCCTAGCCAATGTACCTCAACACAGTCATCAGTCATCTGTAAGTGGAGGCTTGTATGTTACTATGATGTTGAACAGGTTTCAGTGAGCTTCCAGACTAAGAGAAGCTAGAGAAAACAGTCTGACATTCTACATGTTAAAGCAGTTAATATCACTGTCAACAACACGCTACCCAATGTCATACAGGTAATAAACAGAAGGATTGAGATGCAAACTAAACATCTTTCCCAAAGTCTCATATTCTTTCCCCTACTCTACTCTTTTCTATCTCAAAATATGAAAGACAGCAGGATCTGGATTCAGGCCAAAATCTCCATCTGAGAATCAAGATGAGCATATGGCTGGGATAGAGCTTATCCTAAATCTCTCAGAAAATTGAGTTCAATGAATGGGATGAAGAAAGGCAAGAGCTAAGTGTTCACAGAATAACACAGGAATGATAGATTAAGTGAATCAGCATGAAAGTTGTTGAGGGTAAGATAAAATTTGTAGGAAAATCTCAATATGGAAGGGCTGTTCCTCAAGTTTTGCAAAGATGTCTTCAGGATGGAGAGTAACCTCTTTCAGACTTACTGCTTCTTCTTTCTGCACACAACCAAGTCACAGCCTCTCAGAGATGTGTATGTTCTTTTAATAAACCTAAGCTTTCTCTTCTTTCTACAGAAATGTATGGGTGTAACATAAAGAAATCCCTAACTACAAATTCAAACATCAGATATTAAAAGTCAACTGCTGGAGTTTAAAAAGATGAAGAAGAACACTTCACATATAGCACATTTCTTTGAAAAGTCTTTGTATTTCCCATTATTTAAGTGATGGCATTTTATTCAGACAAACATAAGAAATTCAATGTCATTGTAAAAAGTCCAGAGGAAGTTTGCAGATGGAATTTCTGTGTAAGATTAAAGGTATGTTTGAGTAAATGCTTAGTATTTTATTATACATAAGAGATCCCATCAGAGCTGGGACTTTGTAGGTGTTGGAAAAGCCCTCTATTACTGCGTTCAATACCTTGTGTTGTACTTAGTTTTGTGTGTTTCCAGCACTAGATTTGAAGTCAGACATGTGGAGGTTCCATGATTCATTGTAAGGTTTTAATCCTTAGAACCCAAAGAATACTTGGATTCCATCACCTGACTTCCTCCAAAGGAAAAAATTGTCCCTCTTAAGGAACAATGACAAATGGGAAAACTCAGTAACTTTATTATTAGTTGGGTCTATGTCCAAGACTACACCAAGACTACATGCAGAGATTTCTGGTAAGTTCACTGGAGAAAGAAGTAGCATTAACAGGAGGAAATGATTCTGGTTCCACAGACCCAACCTCCAAACTTCCCACCAGATGGCTGCTCAAGACTTCCCACCAGATGGGCTCAAGCCAAAAAGAAAAAGAAATGATCACCACCCAATCACCAACCAAATGTTGTTGCTCTTAAATGTCAAGTCACTTTCTTTAGGAGCCCTGGTAGTAGTGTTTTGGGCTGCTAACTGCAAAGTCAGCAGTTCAAGTCTACCAGCTCCTCCAATGGTAAAAGATGAGACTTTCATCCTCCATAAAGACGTACTGGCTTGAAAACTCTATACAGGGTTACTATGAGTCAGAAACGACTTGATGGCATGCCGCAGTAACCATAGTACTGATGTAATAGATGTGGGTGGCTTTAAAGAATATACATATTTTTTTTTTAAGTACAGATTGATTTTCTCATAGTTCAGGAGACTAGGAGTCTGAATTCAGGATGGAACTCTACTAGGAGGTCATTCTTTGTCTATTATAACTTCTTGTAGCTGGATGTCATTGAAGTTCCTGAGCTTCCAGATGCACCTGCTTCTTTCTTGACCAGAGAGTGTGTGCCTTTCCCCTGTGTCTGTGCATCCATGTGCTCTTGTTTCTATTTAGATGTGATTAGGTATAGGAGACCCTCTACATTCATATAACATTCCTTATTAACAAAATAAGGAAAACGCTAATTCCACACAGGATTACATCCTTAAGAATAACTGTTAGAATTCGAACACATATTTTGGTAAGTGAGCACAATTCAATCTCTCTAACAGTCATCCTGCCCACTAGTAAACCAAATATAATCAGATTCCCAGAATGTACCTATCAGATGAAGAAGTAAGTAAAGGGAAAAAGAGAACAGAAGAAAGGAAAGGCAAATAGCTTGAGTGTATTTGGCACCCTAAAAACCTTCATGAGAGCCCAAAACACAACCCTCTCTCTTACCATGTGTGTGTCCCTGGGAAAGCTATGGGTCCTATCTGGCTTGACTTTCCTCAGATGATTGATATGAGAAATAAAGAATATAATAATTAACATTTCTAAAGTCATATTTGGTACTTAATTAAAACGTTAGAGATAAAATATCTATTAGCACAGATCAAAATAGGTCTCAGTGATAAGGAGAAAGTATGAGCTGAAGGTAGGGGTCATCTGACCTCATCTTGAGAAAGGAGAACAGTAAACTCTAGTCTGGTAGTAATTTCAAAATGAAGTTACTAGTGCCAGAATCCCTAGAGCAGAAGAAACAAGAGCCAAACCATGGGACAGAAATATAGTTCATATTGAGGTCCTCAGCTAGGCTATCTGTCCAGGATTATTTTTCCACTTTGATTAAGAATATGATTAGTTCCAGAGCCTGAGGTAAGTTAGGCCTGCTTTGGGGACTAAATGATCTATATTGCAAGGGATGGGAAAATGTGGAGGCCAAGATCCAGGCAAGTTATTAGAGATTGCAGGTGCCAACCTACAAAGGAAGTGGAGTCAGAAACCCACAAGCCAAAGAACTGCCAACATTTTTGACAACTGTCATTTGATGTAATTGTTTGGAGGCAGCATTGCTCAGCAGTAAATAACACTTAGGAGGTTCACAGGGAACTCAGATGTTCTGGTGACCACTGTGGCGTGATGAACAATTGAATGACTCTATCAGAGGGAGTAGGCTGCTGAAGGAGGGAGAGAGCTGTGATGGGAATTTGCTGCCTTATTATTCTGGCAGGAAAGTCTCCAGGACTCAAAGAGCCCAGTATTTCCTTTTCTGGGTCCTGATTCCTGATCCAGAAGTTTATTCAAGGTCATTCTTATTTGGAGCTCTCTGCTCTGCTGTGGAGATTGTAGATAGGTAGGCTTTTGTAGGTCTTCCTAAGCAGAGACATGTGGAAGATGTTTTTCCTAAATACAACTGTCAGATAAAAGTTCAAGTTATAAAGTCAGGGTAGAGAAAACAATAATAACAATTCACATTATTTAAATACTTATAATGTTAGAAGAACTGTATTAAGGGTTTTCTAGGAGACTTGGTGTGGCGCTGTGGGTTAATGCACCAGACTGCAAAGCTGTTTGAACTGCAAGGTCGGCGGTTCAAGCTCATCAGCTGCTCCTTGGAGACCCTATACAGGGTCGCTATGGGTCCTAATCAATGGCATTTAACAACAACATGGATTAGCTCATGGTATTGGTTAAATAGTACAATTCTTGCTTCCTATGTGGAGACTGAGTTTGACTCACAGTGTGCATGCAGAGCCACTACCTGTCTGTTAGTGGAGGCTTGTGTGTTGACATGATGCTAAACAGGGTTCATCAGAGCTTCCAGAACAGGATGAACAAAGAAGAAAAGCTTTATGTATGTATGGAACTTATGGAAAGATGGCAGACTAGGCAAATAAATTACACAGACCCTCTACAACAAAGATGGTTGTTGTTAGGTACCATCGAGTTGGTACCTACTCATAATGACCCTATGCACAACACAACGAAACACTGCCTGGTCCTGAGCCAACCTTACAATTGTTGCCACAGTCGAGCTCATTGATGCTGCCACTTGGCCAATCCATCTCGCTGGAGGTCTTCCTCTTTTTCTTTGACCCTCCACCTTACTAAACATGATATCCTTCTACAATGACTGGTCCCTCCTGACAATATGTCCAAAGTATGAGAGACAAAGTTTGGCCATCCTGGCCTCCAAGTAGCACTCTAACTGCACTTCTTCCAACACAGATCAATTGGTTCTTTTGGCAGCCCATGGCACTTTCAATATTCTCCTCCAACACCATAACTCAAAAGCATCAATTCTTCTACCATCTTCCTTATTCACTGTCCAGCTTTCACATGCATATGAGGTTATTGAAAACACCATGGCTTAGGTCAGGTGCACCTTGGTCCTCAAACTGATATCTTTGCTCTTCAACACTTTAAAAAGGTCTTGTGCAGCAGATTTGCCTAATGCAATACGTCCTATGATTTCTTCACTGCTGCTTCCATGAGTGTTGAGGGCTGAGCAAAGAAGAATGAAGCCCTTGACAACTTCAATCTTCTCTCTGTTGATAAAAATGTTGTTTGTTGGCCCAGTGGTTTGGATTTTTGTTTTTTTTACATTGAGATGCAATCCATATTGAAGCCTGTCATCTTTGATCTTCATCAGTCAGTATTTTAAGTCCTCTTCACTTTCAGCAAGCAAGGTTGTATCATTGAGTCTTCCTCCAATCTTGATGCCACGTTTTTCTTTATATAAGCCAGCTTCTCCTCCTCGGATTATTTGCTCAGCATATAGGTTGAATAAGTATGGTGAAAGAATATAACTCTGTTTGATTTATTACCCAATAGCTTTAAGGGTATTCAATTTCCATGCTTTTTGTGTATTGTTTTTTTTCCCCTTAATCATTCTATTCTTTATTTCTAATTTTATAGTATTATGATCTGAAAAGATGCTTTGCAGCATTTTGATATATATTTTTTTTTTATTGAGGTTTGTTTTGTGTCATACCATATGATCTTTTCTGGAGAATGTTCCTTGTGCACTGGAAAATAACGTATATTTTGCTGCTAGTGAGTGGAGTGTTCTGTATATGTCTATGAGACCAAGTTGGTTAACTGTGTTGTTTTGTTCTTCTGTGTCTTTGTTGAGTTTCTTTCTAGATGTTTTGTGATTTATTAAAAGTTTTGGTGTTGTTGTTAAGTGCTGCTGAGTCAGTTCCAACTCACAGTGACCCTCTACAGGGCTTCCATGTCTGCAAATCTTTACAAGAGCAGAAAGCCTCATCTTTGTCTCATAGAGCTACTGGAGGATTCAAACTGCTGACCTTGAGGTTAGCAGTACAGGTCATAATCCACTACACTACCAAGGCTCCTTATATTAAAATCTTAGTGTAGTGGTTACGAATCGGGTTGTGAACCACAAAGTCAGCAGTTCGAAACTACCAGCTGTTCCGCAGGAGAAAGATGAGACGTTCTGCTCCCATAAAGATGTACAGCCTCGGAAACCCTGTACAGGGTCGCTATGAGTCAGAATCATAACAACAACATTGCAGAGTTGAAGTTCTATTAGAGTTTGCTTTATGTACACTGAGGATCTTTCATTGTGAACATAGTTACTTATTATGATTATATCCTCTTGCCAATGGACATGATATAATGTCCTTTTTTGTCTCTTTTGCTGTTTTTTTCTTTAAATTCTATTTTATCAGTGATTAAAATTGCTACTCCTACTTGTTTTTGATTGCCATTTGCTTAATAAATTTTTCCATCCTTTGTTATTTAGTTGATTTCTGTCTTTGCGCATAAAATGTGTGTCTTGTAAACAGCATATTGAAGGATCTTGCTTCTTATTCATTTTGCTACTCTGTCGGATGACTGGTGCGTTTGCTCCACTTACGTACAGTACAGTTATCTATAGGTATGAATTGACTTCTGTCATTGTGCTCTGTTGTTTTGTTTTTGTTTTTGTTTTTTTGTAATACTGCTGGTTCCTTTGTTCCACATAATTTTCTGCACTGAGTTTATTTTGTTTGTAAGTTTTTGTTTAATTTTCTTCATTTTTGTTGAGTTAATGTCTACTAATTCTTTCTTGTTTCCCTTTTTTAAAATTTTGATGTGAAGGTTATTCATTTCTTTTGAGGTTACCCTGTAATATATTAATATTCTCCCCATTTAAAACAGTCTGTTTTATCTGGAAGTCTACTTGATTTCCTTGCCATTTGGAAGTTCTGTATCTACACTATTCCAATATTTTGCTTTGTAGTTGACTTCATTATAAATTGAAATCTCTGATTCCCTATATTTGATCTTGTCATTTTGTTTTACTTTACATATGTGTATATTTGGATTGAGTTCTTGGTGGGGCTGTCATACATGTCAATCGCAGGTTGTTGCTTACAATTCTTGGTTCTCTGTCCAAAGAGCATCCTTTAATATTTTTTTGAAAGTTGGTCTTGTTATTACAAATTCCTTTAATTTCTGTTGATCTGGAAATGTACAAATTTTACCAATGTATTTGAGGGACAGCTTTGCTAGGTATGCAATTCTTTGTTGGCAATTTTTTCTTTCAGAATTTTGAATATGCCATCTCATTGCCTTCTTTTTTTTTTTTTTAATGTTTTGTTGTAAATTATATGATAGTTTACATGGTAGAACATCAGCTTTACATTCATCCTTTTGTATATCATTTCATTGCCATGGTTACAATCACCTCCATGCATCATCAACCAACGAAAAGGTATACCCTGCAAGCCTTCCCCCTGGTCATCAGCACACAGTCCCTCTCCCTCTCTGGGTCTAAAGTCCCCAGTCACTCCATCTCTCCACATCATCATCTCTGCCTCCATCTCTGACGTCACTATTTCTCTGGGTAGGGTCCCACATTCCACTCTTCTCCCCTGATGGTCTTAGGGACCTCTGCTCCTGGACTGCAAAGTCAACCATTCCCTTTGTTTTGCTACAAAATGTCCACCTTTACATTTCCAACCCTCACAGTCAGTCCTGAGAGCAATTATTCACTATTGTGCCCCATGAGTGCTATCCCCATCTCCTTTCATCAGCCCCGCCCAGACAGATTGGATACTACTCATTTCTAACTGCAAATTTATATTGTTTCAAAATTTGCATTTAGTCTGTTCTTTTAGAGTTTTTCCGAATTACTCTAAAGGGGGGTTTTTTGTCTGTGCTCTCCTTATTCTTTCTATCATTTGAAGGAGCCTAAATATCTTTTATTGTTATTATTCAGTTAGTTGCATTACCTTTTCTTCCTCAGAAACATATTTCGGTCTCTATGTCTTGGTCATTTGTTTGTGCCATTCTCTCTTGTTTCTTTGTGTGAACTAAAATTGTCTGTTGTTCTGGGACATTGTGGTGCTTTCATATTTATACTTATTGGATGATTGTGCTCTTAGGCTCTCACCAACTATCTCCTGTGGGTGTACTTAAAGAATGTAAGCATGCACACTGCTCTCCATTTGCCATTCATACACCTCAGTTTAGAGTGAGTTTGGTTGGTATTGGCTTCAGTCTATCATTGAACAGGTGGTATAGGAACTGGCATTGGCTCTTGCCCAGTGGATGGAGCTGCAGAGGGTACGGTTGTGGCTGTACTGTATGGGAACACCTGCTGTCTCCCATTGGGTAGGAAAGAAGGAACTCTTCCTCTTTTGTGCCCTATACCCACTAAAACAGGATAAACAAGCAAGCAATCAACAGTGAAAAGAGAAAAGAATTAAAAACTGGCAGGGACCAGAAAAAAAATTAAAAAACTAAAAGGAGAAAAGAGGGACAGGAAAATGGAGCTATAGGAGAAAAATAAAAGGGAAAAATAAAAATAACCCTTAGAAAAATCAGGAAGAGCAAAGATGAAAAGAGAGTAAAAAAGAGTAAAGAAAGATCAAAGAGGGGAAATGAGAGATAGAAGGAAAACCAAAAGAGGAGATAAAAAGGCTAATACTCAAGGGAATGGAAAAAGAAGAGAAAGGACAAATAAACAAAAGCAATGAAATACACAAAAGGAAAAGTCCAAACCCCAAAACAAAACAAAAATAGTGAAGCTGTTGGACCCAGAGAGGAGAAAACTCTGGGGGCTCCTGAAAGTCAAGGATTGCACAAGGTAGGTGTGGAAGGAATGTGCCAGTGGAGTTACTGGCCATAGATGGAGCTTCCATGGGCCTCGGTGTTATCTATGTTCAGGGTACTCAAGCAGTATCTGATAGGAACACAGGGCAACTGAGGGCAGAGTGACTGGTTAAACACTGGTCTGGTGGCTCTGTGGGTTCTGTAGGTCCTAAGCTGAGCACACCTGAATCCAGGTACCAAATGACACACCCAAATGTTGAAACAGGCACCCACTTCACACTGGCATGACTCCCAACCACATGACTCTGAACTCCTGAAGAGCAGAGGCTGTGCTGTGGGTAGATGAGGGTGAGAGCTTGCCAGCCCTCTGGTCACCAGGGGAACATTGAGAAACAGAAGGAATCACACCTTTCCAGTCACCTGTGTGACTCTGCTCTGCCAGCCCACCTTCTGTTGCTAAAATTACTCATAAATGTTCAAGTTGGTCCTGTTGTGTCTGGCCAGCTGTTCACAAGTCAGTCTCCCTCTCTTGCCATCCCTACTCACCTTCTCCTCCCCACAAACAATCCACTTCTCTAACATTTCTTCTGAAGTTCAGAGTTCCAGAATTTTATCTGTGTCTGTTTTATTTGGTCTCTCATATCTTCATTGTAAAGGATCTGTGTAATGCATCTCCCTAGTCCACCATCTTACTGGAAGTCAACCTTCCAATTATTAATGAATATTTGCAGCTATTCCTTCACATTTTGAGTTGTTCTACATCAGTAAATGAAGAACCTAAATTTTAACTCCATCCATGTCATTGAGGTCAATTGTACTTTGAGGATCCAACTGTTTCCAGGTCGTATTTTGAGTGCCTCGTTTTCTGAGGGGCTCATCTTCTAGCACAATATCATTCAATGTTCCACTGCTATTCATAAGTTTTCAGTGACTAAGTGGTCCTCCTCTCCTACTTCCTAGTCTGTCTTAGTCTGGAACCTCCACTGAAAACTATCCACCCTGGGTTACCCTGCTGGTATTTAAGATCTCAGTGTTAGAACTTTCAGTATCACAGTAACATACAAGTCAACACAGCAGGACAAACTGCATTGCACATAGTATGCATATTTATACATAGACAAATAAGCAAAAAACTTGTTAATGCTGAGTTGATTCTGACTCACGACTAACCCATGTGTGTCAGAGTAGAACCATGCTTCACAGGGTTTCAATGGCTGTGATATTTCAAAAGTAAATCACCAGGACTTTCCTACCAGGCAGATCTGTGTAGATTTGAATTGCTAATCTTTCTGTTAGTAGTCTAGTACCTAACCATTCCATGAAGCCCATATATGTATATTATATACATATGTATATAATATGCTAAAAATATGTGATTAATTATGACACAATTGATCATTAATACCTACAAGATCATACCATATTATAACCTCTTTGGAGAAGAGAAAAGGCTAGTTAATAATTGTTCTTAACCATTTGTATCTGATAGTCTTTGCTTCAAGAAGTCAAATACCATCAAATGTTGTCCTTTTTAAAGATGTGAATAATGCTTTTCATCAGGAGATTTGATTCCTTCTTATTAGAAAAGTAGGAGAAGCTTTCTTTCAAATGTCAGCTTTACTTCAAGTTGGAGAAGAAGCTAGACACCAAGATAGAAGCAAGAGCTGAAAGTTTCCTTAAATAAACTGAATTCCTCACCCAGCAGACCTGAATCCACATTGAATTCTCTGTGTGGGCATCAGGTTGGAAGCCTTCTTATCTGTCTTCCCCAGCTCCTGGCGCAGGCTCAGGATAGGCCCCAGCTCCACTTTAAGTAGCAGTGAGAGTTTAGTTGATGCATTTCAGGGAATATCAAAAAATTCATATCCTAAAATGTTTCTTGTGAGACACTGTTCTATGTTCTGAATATAAAACAATGGATAATATGGACAAATACCCCATTTTATCGAAGGTTACATTGTAACGTTGTTGTTAAGTGCCGTCGAATCAGTTCCGGCCCATAGCGACCCTGTACAGGGTTTCCGAGGGTGTAAATCCTTACGGGAGTAGAAAGGCTCATCTTTCTCCCGCGGAACGGCTGGTAGTTTCGAACCGCTGACCTTAAGGTTCGCAGCCCGATTCGTAACCACTAGCTCCTCAGAAACCCTATACAGGGTAGCTATTGCTTGGAATCGACTCGACTGCACTTAACAACAACAACAACATAGTAATAAATTTTAGAACAATTAAATAAGAAAGTAATGGTGGCTAGATGTAAGTGTTATGAGGAATATGAAGTAGGGTTCTATGATAGAGTGACAAGGGGTGCGGAATACAGAGTAACATTCAATAAGGTCAACTCAGGGGTAATCTAGCTCAAGGACCCTGTTCCTGATCAACAAAATGGTGTTGCAGCTGCTCCCAAGTGGCGCTGAATAAAGTCCTGCTTAAGCATCTGGTCTCCTGAAAGCTTAAGTCTTTATTACACCAAGAGACCCTCCCCCTGGTAGTTTCAGGTTTCAGGAAAATCGCCATAACCCTGCCCACTGGAAACTTGCCAGAACTGTACCGGGACCAGGACCGCACTGCCTTAAATACCCCAGTCTCTAAGGGATGGGCTCTCCAGACTTTTAGTACCCCCTCCCAGGTTTACTCTCAATAGACCTGCCTGCTGTTGAAGCCAAGTTTCTCCTTGTTTCTTTCTTATTTCTTAGATTATCTAATGAGGCACATTTGAGCACAGATGGAAAATATATGTAATAGATTGTATTACTGTTTTGTCAAGCACAGGCTGCCTCACTTTGCATGACAGTGCAGGACTATAAAAATGACCACCCAAGCTGAAAGTGAGCAAAGTAATCTTGACAAGGGGAAAAATTATGATTGCTCCACAGTCTTTAAAATGTTTATGAAAACAATTTTTAAAAAAATATTTTTATTGCTATTTATAAATGTATAGGAAAGTTGGGGTGGTGTAGTAAAACTAATACAATAGTCTTGTTTCCCTTCTTCTGGATTCCTTCCCTGTGACGGAGTTATATTTCCTGATGCACTGACATTTGATTTGCTGAAGACAGTGGAATGTGCATGGAATTGGAGCTTGTTACTTCAGAGCAGAGCTTTAAGAGCTTTAGTTTCCATGTTTCTCTTTTCTGTCCCAATGTTGTACCAACTGTCTTTGTGGCAAAGTGAAGATAGAGTAGAGACACAGTCAACAAACAACACTCTTGTCAGATGAAGAAGAAGCAAGCGTTTTTTGTTCTAAACAAGTGGTTTAAACTTTAATGGATAACTGAAACATAGACTGATGAGCCCTACCCCAGAATCTCTTGTGTACTCTGTCTGGGTTGGAAACCAAGAACTTATATTTCTTACAAGTTCCCATGTGATACAGATACCGAATAAATTCCTTCTGAGGTCTGTAACCAATGCCCCAGAGAACATGCTTTGAGAATCACATTTGTAAGCCACTAAGATTTCTGGGTTCATCTCTTATTACAGAATGACTCAGACTGATATACGGTGGCACAGAATGATAAGCCCTGGACTGTGAAGAGGATAAAGATGAGGTTTTCTGCTCCCATAAAGATACAAGCCTCAGAAACTCTATACGGGGTCGCTATGAGTTGGAGCCAACGTGATGGCACACAAAAATGACAACAGTGCTGATAGATACAGAGAGGACTGAACCAGTTATGTACATACATAAGGAAAGAGCAATGCCAACAGAGGTACTTCAAAGGCGTTAGACTCCGAATCAGGCATGCATGAAAATGCACAAAGATGAGAGAGAGTTCATGCTCGCAAGAATTTCATAATCTTTGGAGTGATTATCCAAGAGAAATTCTCTCCCTCAATTACTTTTGTCACCCAAAAGAGTGACATTTTTAATTTCATAAGTGACTTTACTCTGAATTGAGATAGAGCCATATGAGTATTTCACCCAGAAATTTTTTTAATTTACTTAAAGATATCTTAGTTAATCCTGATCTATAAATGCAGATGATGTTAACTCAGGATAATTTTACAACACTATTGAGGTACACATAACTTAGAATAATCAATCATTTGAAATCAAAAGGGCAGCATTTACTCAAAGACAAAGTTCATTATGGTTAGGAAAGAAGGAGGACAGGAAGCAAGAAGAACCGGGAGGAAATGGGATGGTGTTGTTGTTGTTAAGTACCATCAAGTTGGTGCTAACTCATAGAAACCCTGTATAGGGTTTCCAAGGAGCAGCTGGTGAGCTTGAACCATCTACCTTGTGGTTCAAACCAATGTTGCAGTCCAGTGCATTAACTCACAGTGCCACACCAGGACTCCGCTAACAGGTTTGTTGCTGTTGTCAAGTGCCGTTGAGTCAATTTTGACCCATAGTGACCCTGTGTAGGGTTTCCAAGGAGCAGCTGGTGAGCTTGGACCGCCAACCTTGCAGTTCAAATGGCTTTGCAATCTGATGCATTAACCCACAGTGCCACAGTAAACACATATTAATTCAGGTGATGGTGAGGGACATATATAAGAAGAGGGAGGGCAAAATATAAAAAGAGAGAGTTTGGTAGAAGAATGATGAAGACAGGGAAATATGCAAGAGCTAAAGTGATAGAGGTAAATAACGTTATATACCCAGCATTGGAACAGCAATGTTCTGAGGGTAAAGTCATGGACGGATGCACAGGCTGAATGGGTATGAGAGGAAGAGTGGAAGTACACCCACAGATATATAAGGGTTTGAAAGAAGATAATTGTACATGGTATTTACCTTTGATGCAAACACAAATATGAATGTGGTGGAATATACAGGGTCACTGTAATGACAATTAACAACAACAACAACAACATTTGTACTCCACTTTCCCCTTCTGTAGTTTTGACAATGTGAGTTTAGAAGTGGCTTAACTTCACATCTTCTGTTGTTTCAACATGGGAAACCATTAGGAATAGCTGACTCTACAGGATCTGATTCCAAATTACTTGTAATCCCTTTCCATGGGGTGAACAAACAGAAGTCACTGATTTAAGATTTGGTGTCCATAAAGTAAAACAGAAACCATACCAGGTATTTCAAACAGAAAAGATATACCACAGGAAACTAGATGCCAAACTGAGAAAGCAAAAAGAAGACGATGTCATAACCTGGAGATGAACAGCCGCAAGAAGCAACACCATCCCCAAGGGCTGAGGGACTACATAGGTGAGGTGATGCTAACAGATCCCAGGGGTGTACTCGTGACAGCACACCATGCCTCCCAGTCAGTGCTGAGCTGTCAAGAGACGATGGCCCAAGACACCGCTGGAACCAGGGAGAACTGTTTCTCCATCACTGAAGTATGGCCACCTGCTGAAACTGTGATAACCAAGAATGAGGCTGCTGTGGTTAAAAAGGTAGGATTACTCCCAAAGAGATGCAGCCCCCTCCAGGGACACTGTCAAAGCAAAGAAAAGAGAGGTAAACACAAGGCTCTTCCCCTTCTCCTGCCAGTGTCGCCTACTGCCATTGAACCAGATGTCAGCTGGCAAGAAAGTTCAGAAAAGTCGTTTACAGGCTCTCAGCTTCAGCATCATAGAACAAGGTGATTGATTGGTTATGTGCCGTGGAGTCGATTCCGACTCATAGCGACCCTGTATAGGGTTTATAAGGCTGCAGTCTTTACAGGAGCAGAATGCCTCATCTTCCTCCTGCAGAACAGCTGGTAGTGTCGAACTTGAGGTTAATAGCCCAACATGTAACCACTACACTACCAGAGCTCCACAGAAAAAGGTACAGAACAGTGATTGATATATTGTCTCTATGGTGGTGGTGGTTGTGTGCTGTGGAGTCAGTTCTGACTCATAGAAACCCCATATAGGGTTTCAGTGACTGTAAATCTTTACAGGAGCTGGAAGTTTCATCATTTTCCTGTTGAGTGGCTGGTAGATTTGAACTGGTGACCTTGCAGTTAGCAGTCCAACTCATAATCCAGAGTTGCTTATATCACTTCTGTGTTATTGTTGTTGTTAAGTACCGTCAAGTTGGTGCTGACTCATAGCACCCTTGTATAGGGTTTCCAAGGAGCAGCTGGTGGATTTGAATTGCTAACCTCACCATTCAAACTGACCTTGCGGTCCTGTGCTTTATCCTCAGTGCCATATCAGGACTCCACAGGTGAAAGAAAAAAAGCTGGGAGTGGGGGGAGGAGAAGACCATCACCATGACAGCAACAACAACAGCCTTGAAAATTCAAATAGCTGCTAACATTTTTGGCCCAAACACTGTCTGAAGCATTTTGCATAGATTCACTCAGGAGGGAGCGAGAAGAAAGAAGGAACAAGCCACACTGCTGTGAAATTTAGCATTTCATCCCTGAGAATCTTTATTTTGATTCCTCTCCTTACATCCCTCCTCTAAATATACAGACCAAGGAGTAAAATATTCACATTCTTTAGACAACAATTAAGGCCTAGGCATTGTGCTGAGTACTTTTTACCAGATTGTTGTACTTCATTTTATAATAACATATGTTCAAAAAGGAGACAAAAAGGTTAAATAATTGGTTCACCACTCATAAACTGCCAAGAGAACACAAAAAATTGATTCCATCTGATTCTACACCTCATGCTCCCTCAAATTCAATGAAAAGAATAAAAGCTGTTCTCACACTAATATCCCAAACCAATGCTAGTACACCTACTTCCACTGAAAACACGACTTCATTCTATGAGGGAGCGTCAAAAAGTTTATGGAAAATTTCCATTATTTTTAAATTCCATTTTCCAACAAACTTTTTGAAGCCTCCTCATATTTCCAGTAATTTATTTGCTTCTGCAAAATCTCTAGAACCTTCTCATATTTTAACTTTTCCATCTATTTCTTCAATTTGTTTTCTTTCATTGAATTCCAAAAGCAATCCCAAGCCTACAACGGTCAAATCAGTTCTGACTCATAGTTGCTGTAAGTGCCATTGGGTCAGTTCTTACTCATAGCGACCCTGCGTTGGGTTTCTGAGGAGCGGCTGGTTAAGTTTGAACCGCCAGCCTTGTGGTTCAAACTGACCTTATAGTCAAGTGCTTATCCTACAGCACCACACCAGGACTCCAAAGTGACTCCTAGTGGCAGGACACACAGTGGCAGAGTCGAAATATAGGGACAGAGTAGAGTTGCCACATAGGGTTTCCAAGGCAATAATCTCTTTGGGAACAGACTGCCACATCTTTCCCTCAGTGACTGATGGTTTGAACTGTCCACCTCCAGGTTAACAGCCAAGCACCTTAACCACTGTTCCACCAGGGATCCCAAATGAGCTACAGAGAAAAGTTATTCGGTCCCGACCTCCAACGATTTCAACATGTGTCATTTAGTGACACTGATGACAATGAATTTCATCCTATTTTCAGAGTTGTTCCTTCCATTTAACATAAAGTCCCTGCTTCATAATCTTTCTTTAGAATTGCTACTATCAGCCTGATCCAATATGTTATTGTTGTTGTTAAGTACCATGGAGTCGGTTCTGACTCATAGTGACCCTGCATAGGGTTTCCAAGGCTATGAATCTTTATGGGAGCAGAAAGCCTCATCTTTCTCCCACAGAACCACTGGTAGTTTCAAACTGCTGACCTTGAGGTTGGCAGCCTGACTCGTAATCACTACGCTACCAAAGCTCCTTATAGATAGTTTTTAAAAGCCAGGATGCTCAAGGAAGACATTATTTATTAGTTAAGCTAAAGTGTTGTTTGGTTTTAAAAATTTAGGAGATATTTTTGGTTGAAAGCCTACAAATTTTCTTTGGGCAGTAGTTTCAGGAGTTCATTCAAACTTCATGACTCCTGGAAGTCTGGAGTCAATAAGAATTTCAAATTCTATTAGACATTTCTACTCTTCTGACCAGGATTCTCCTGCAGAATCATTGAACAGAATGTTCAGTGGTGATGGCCAAGCACCAACTAGTTCTTCTGGTCTCATGGCAAGGGAAGAAGGTTTTTATAGAGATAATCGGTCACATATTCTATTGCTGTTAGGTGCAATCAGTCAGCTCTGACTCATAGTAACCCTAGACACAACAGAAGTAGCACATCCAATCCTGCCCTTAGGCTTGAAACCAATGCCAATCCATCCTGTAGTTAATGCTTGTGCCAATCCATCTCGTTATGGGTCTTTCTCTTTTGTGTTGACCCTCCACTTTAACAAGCATGGTGTCCTCCAGGGACTGGTCCCTCCTGATAATATATCCAAAGTATGAGAGATGAAGTCTGGCCATCCTGACTTCTAAGGAGCCTTCTGGTTGTGCTTCTTCTAACAGATTTGTTTGTTCTTCTGGTAGTCTAGGTTCCTTTCTGTATTATTCTTCAACAACATAACTGTAATGCCTCAATTCTTAACAGTCTTCCTTATTCATCTGGTCAACTTTCACGTGCATATTAGGTGATTTAAAATGCCATGGCTTGGGTCAGGTAGGTGTACCTTAGTCCTCAAACTGACATCTTTGCTCTTGAACATTTTAAAGAGATCTCATGCAACAGAATTGCCTATTGCAATACATCATTTGATTTTTTGACTGCTGCTTCCATGTGTGTGAACTTCAATCTTCTCTCTATTTATCATGATTTTATTTACTAGTCCTCTGGTGGTCATACGGCTCCTCTTGAATGGTTGCACATTTGCCATTTCTTTTTGGTACTGTGACTCTATATATACCTTCCATCTTCTGACTTAAAGTAACCCTGTTCAAGGTTTCCAGAGTGTCTGGTGGGTTTGAACCATCAAACTTGCTATTAACAGTCCAATGCTTATCCTACTATGCCACAACAAGACTCCTTTTGCCCATAGAATCCCTCAATATTGCAACTTGAGGATTGAATATTTTCTTCATTTCTTTCAGCTTGTGTAACACTGAGTGTATTTTTCCTTTTTGGTTTCCTAATTCCACGGTGTTGTTGCTAAGTACAATCAAGTTGGTTCTGACTCACAGCCATCTTGCATAAGGTTTCTGAGGAGCGGCTAGTGAATTTGAACCTCTGAACTTGTGGTTCAAACCAACCTTGAGGCTGAGTGACCAACCTATGGCACCACCCCCTCGTATTTTCCTGATGCTCCTTCTTCCTTTGTTACCAGGAAACTGGAGACCTTTTGTTCTGCCTTGGTTGACCCCTTGCAAGCTCTTGAGACTCCAGGCACTATGCAATGAAGCAGGAGGCAGAATAGAATCAATAAACATGTTATTAGACCATTTACTGGGCTATCCCATGACCCTTGACTGTAAGTCTCCAAACTAAGAAACCAAATTTCATAAGGTTTTTGATTTGCATAAGCAGCTTCAGCAACTAATTTTTTTTGTCATTGTTGAAAATACAAGGAGCCTTCAAAAAATTCCTTGAAAAATGAAATTATAAGATACTTAAATTTTTGAAAAGCATTTTGAAGTCTCCTTGTGTATCTATCACATCACTTTTGCCAATTCGAATTTTTACAGGCATACAACTTTTTGACAGCAATTCCAATATAGGTTGTCCAATCCGACCCTTAATTATTGTGTTATTTCTATCACTGTTTAACAACCTCTTTCCCCGTCCCTCCCACCCCTCGTTACCATTAATAAACTGTTCTCTATCCTGGTGTGGCACTGTAGGATAAGCACTGGATTGTAAACCATAAGGTTGACAGTTCGAACCCAGCATCTAGCTTCTTGGAAACCCTATACAGGGTAGCTATGAGTCAAAACCAACTCAATAGTACTTAACAACAACAGCAACACAAAAAGGAAAACAAACAAACAAGAAAGAAAATGCTGCTTCAATTTCCAGTGGGGCTCTGTAGCCACAGTGTTATCTTTTAACTGGGATTATACTGAGTGAATCAGAAACCTGGGACAGCTCTAAAGGGAATGTGTGCTGAAAAATGGATTTTAAAGTTGATAATGACAGTAACCCCTCCCCCTAAATGAAGCCCAAGGAAAGAGGGAGTTTTAAAATGATGTCACTAAACACTGTTTAAAAACTGGGACATAATTCTGGAACCAGTCAACTATCTAAAGTGACTAATCAGAAAAGGTAAACTTTATTGGAAGGTGCTACTAACAGAAAGATTAGTGGTTTGAACCCACCAGTCACTCCTTAGAACAAGACTTTGAGCCTTAGGACTCTTCTTAGCAGATCTAGGAACAGGAAAGAAGGTCTTCAGAGGGCTCTGTGTTCCACAGTGGGTACATGTCAAAGGCTTCTAAACCAGGGTCTGTTGTGGGAATGGAGAAGAGAGGATTAACTTGGGATGAGAAGAGGCTTGGCTGTGTTTAAAACTTCTCCCCTATCTAATCTCTTATTGACTGAGAAACATCACAAGGAGATGTCTGGGAGGAATTAACACTAATCCTTTTCCAATTCTTCAGTGCCTTTGCCCCAGCCCCTCCTCTGCCTGAATGCTCCATTTGGAAAGTGCCATACAGACAGGATCCTGAGTAAACAATGAAGAAGCTAACATGCCAACTTTGTTCCCACCAACACATTCTTAAGTAAAACACAATAAAAGTGAGATCTGGTGCCTCACAAAGGAATTAAAAGAGGAAGGTTATGGTGGCTGAAAACAAACAAATGGGATGTGGTTTCATTTAAATAGGAATGGAGAAGAGATCAAATCAGAGAAAAATTAAAGGAAGGGAAAGATAAGAGGGACAAGAAATTTTCTTTTGAAATTTAATTGTACTGCTATAAACTCTTATACAAGGTTCTCAGGACCAAGTCGGATTGTACACTTCAGCTGTTAAAAGGTACAGTTCAAGATCATGAGACTGGAACAGGATCATTTCCAGAGTACCAAGAGACAACGCATCCAAGGTCAGGGTCCTGGACTGACATTGCTGTCTGTTGACTGGAAGAAGTTGGGTCCTTATCACTTAGGTGTGTTAGCCTAAAACACAGCCAGACACAAAGGAGATATTGTGGAAATGTTTGTCAAATTAATTGGTCTTTTGCTTTCTACACCAATGTTTAATCAAGTCATTCCCTTCCAGTGCTACAAATAGTCTTTAACACATCCCATTTTCATTCATCCATCTATCTATTCATTCATCCACTTAATAGTACATACTATATGCCAAGTACTATGATAATGAATGGTGATAGAACAACCCTTGAGATGACACAGTCATTGTCCCTATGTTGTTGTTGTTAAGTACCATCAAATCAGCTCCAACTCATAGTGACCTTGTGTAATGTTTCTGAAGCTTTACATCTTTGCCGGGGCAGAAAAAGTCATCTTTCTGTCATGGTGTTGCTGCTGTGGCTCTCAATCCAGTGTTTATTTTGTGGAGCCAATGCACTTCCCACTTTTCCTGTGGACAATGGCTATTTGGGGAATTCATAAAGCCAGCACTTGTTACACATGATAGGAATTAATTTAGGATCTATAGAAGAAGTATGTAACTTCAATTTTATGGAACTTCCAATCTTGAAGGAAGTGTAACCAGTATATTCCTTAGAAGTGAGGATGGTGAGATTTAATCTTGCTTACTTGGGCAGCTCTTCAAGAGGGACCAGATATCAGAGAAGAACATCAAAGTTGGTATAAAATAGAGTATCCATGAAAAAGAGGGAGACCCTTAATGAGATGGATTAACAGATGGCTGTAATAATGGACTCAAAAAAAGCAACGATTGTCAGGATGGCACAGGACTAAGATATGTTTCCAATACAAATTTTAGTTTTGTTTTCTAGGGGACATTCAAGTAGAAATGCCTGGAATATCTTCTCTGTCTCAAAGAAGAGTCTAGGATAGAGACCAAAACTTGGAAATTATTAGCATGTGTGAGGTAATCAAAGACATGAGACAAGATGAAAGCATGCCTGGAGAAGCGGATCCTGCAGCAATGTCCTGTTCTGCTCATTCCTCCTCCCCTGGCTCCTCCCTTTGGCTCCCAGACTATACAACAGGCATAAATATGACTGGGTTCCAAGAATATAGACCTGGCATCAGCTTTCTTCTATTTCCACTGTGATTCTTGGAATCAGAAATATGTATTTAGAAGGTAAGCCCTTTTTATACTGCAGTATTTACTGCAATTATTTCATTATAATTTCCCTTGTTGCTGTTGTTAGGTGCCATCAAGTTGGTTCTGACTCACAGTGA
>NW_006408594.1:8864887-8870229 GCF_000296735.1 Chrysochloris asiatica
TTTAATTTCATTCATAGTTTCCCTTACTGTTTAGTAAAAATCTGAAAATACCTGCCTGTCTTAGTTGTACTAAGAAGAAAGGCGTAAAGGGAGTTTTATCAATCTGGAGCTCAACTATTAAAAGGGTAGCTAGCAGTTGTCCTTGAAATGAGGCACGTCGTAACAGAAGGAACCAACTAAAAACAGACCAAAATGGAAATAAAATAATGGGTATAAGACTTGGGGCATATATATGTCTGTCATATTACAGCTATTACAGGAGGATTCTTTGCTTTCACTTGCTTGGCTTTAATAAAGAATATAATGTAGTGCTGTGGAAAGAACAAAAGATACTGGAGTTAGATAGAAATGAATTTGAATCCTAACACTGCCATTTAACAAACTGAGCAAAATTGCGCAAGTTACTTAACCCCTCAGAGTCTCTATTTTCTTATATGTAAAATGGAAATAATAATAACTGATGAAGATCAGAGAACACAGCCTTTAGCATAGATTACATCTCAATGTAAAGAAGACAAAAATCCTCACCACTGGACCAATAAACAACATTCTTATCAATGGAGAAAAGATTGAAGTTGTCAAGGACTTCATTCTTCTTGGATCAACTATCAACACTCATGGAAACAGCAGTCAAGAAATCAAATGATGTATTGCATTAGACAAATCTACTGCACAAGACGTTTTCAAAGTGTTGAAGAACAAAGATGTCAGCTTGAAGATTAAGGTGTGCCTGACCCAAGCCATGATATTTTCAGTCACCTCATATGCATGCTAAAGCTGGACAGTGAATAAGGAAGACCGTAGAAGAATTGATGCCTTTGAGTTATGGTGTAGGAGGAGAATATTGAAAGTGCCACGGGCTGCCAAAAGAACCAATAGATCCGTTTTGGAAGAAGTGCAGCCAGAGTGCTCCTTGGAGGCCAGGATGGCCAAACTTCATCTCGCATACTTCAGACATGTTGTCAGGAGGGACCAGTCGCTGGAGAAGGATATCATGTTTAGTAAAGTAGAGGGTCAGAGAAAAACAGGAAGACCACCAACGAGATGGATTGGCCAAGTGGCAGCATCGATGGCCTCAAACGTGGCAACAGTAGTGAGGTTTGCCCAGGATCGGGCAGTGTTTGATTCTGGCGTGCATAAGGTTCCTATGAGTCGGTACCAACTTGATGGCACCTAACAACAACAATCTTGCAGTGTTGTAAGAAATAATTTTTGTAACATTCAGGTATACAGTAGGCACTCAATCAATGGTGCTTGTTATTATTATTGTCCATATGGGTAGCCACAAGTAGTAAAAACTTATGAATTAGAATTCATAAATCAAGGATAAACCCAAAGGGGTTGAATCAAATGAACCAAAAGGCAAAATTAATGTGGTGATAACACTGGAGTCAAAACCAGGCAATGGGTTCAACCTAGGTGCCCTTAGGAAGCAGAAAGAAAGAGCAAAGAAAACATAAGAGACACCAACCTCTGAAAGATGCCAACCCAATACCAAGTGCTGGGTTGTAGTTTTCCTTTTGCGACAGTTCCCTTTTGATCCGAGACTGGTCCAGTAGCCAGAGGGAGTAGCACCTCTTAGTTCTTCCTGAGATGCTGAAGTTCTGTCAATCCAGTCCAGTCACATCTATAGAGAGCCATTCACATCACCCTCCTACAACCTCTCAGTGATTCTGGGTATAGCCCATGCAGTGACTATCTATGTTTTCCAATTACAATGTAGCTCCAATTATATTGTCGACCCCTCAGTGAAAGACTCTGAAAGCTGTGCCACTTATGGATTTGCTAGTTACTCTGCCAGTAAGTTTAAAGTCGTATTTCCATTTTTGTTGAAATGTCCAGGCTTCTTCCTGATTACTATTTAGAAATTTCTTCTGCTTTTATTTTCGATGAACATGGGCCCCAAGTTCCTAAGAAATGAAGCAGGATGAAAACCTCAGCTGCATCTCCATCTAAGCTCTCTTCAAAGACTGAGTGAGTACAGAGAGAGCAACCCGTGGTACCAGTCTATTTCCTCCCCCTTGCCAGTTGCCTGTTCCTCTTCCCACCTCCCACAAGAGTAGGTCGATGTATTATAGTCATCTCCTAGGAATTACAGCTGGAGAGAGGATGAGATGATTAAAGTAGGTATATATGAAATGCATTTACTCTCTTTGTGTGTATTTATAATGCCAGAGCTGAAAGAACTCAGAAATCACGAAGTCCAGGGATTGCGAACTCATATTCATCCCAATGCCATGCACCTTTGTCCTTGGTGTAGCAAGCAATACATTCAACAAGGTCTATGCCAACAAGCACATGGACTCTCTTATGGGCACAGGATCTATGTTGTCAAAAGAGAATGAAGTGCAGGACTTTTACTGGTGATTGTTGTTGTTAACTGCCATTGATTCAGTTCCGACCCATAGTAACCCTGTATAGGGTTTCCGAGGAGCAGCTGGTGAGCTTGAACTGCCAACCTTGCAATTCAAATGGCTTTGAAGTCTGACACATTAACCCACAGTGCCACACCAAGACTGGTGATTCTTGTTGTTGTTGTTGTTGTTGTTATGTGCTGTGGAGTCGGTTCTGACTCAGTGACCCTGTACAGGGTTTCTGAGGCTATAAATCTTTACAGGAGCAGAAAGCCTCATCTTTCTCCCATGGAACAGCTAGTAGTTTTGAACTGCTGACGGTGAGATTAGTACCCTGATTTGTAACCACTATGCTACCAGAGCTCCTTTTCCAAGGAGTACTGGGGGGTTTCAACCGCAGGACAGACCTTGTGGTTAGCAGTCCAGTGTTGATCCTACAGCACCATACCAGTACTCTACCTTATAGGATTTCTGTGAGGATCTGATGAGATAAGGTAGATAAGGTACTTACTTAGCACATTGCCCAGTACATAATTATTTGGAATATATCGGTGGTGGTGGTTGTTATTGTAACAGCTCTGGTGGTACAAAGACTAAATATTTGAATGCTAAACCAAAGGTCAGTAGTTTGAAAGCACCATCTGTTCTGCGGGAGAAAGATGTGGCTTTGGAAACTTACAGGGCAGCTTTACTCAGTCCTACAGAGGGACTATGAGTTGGAGTGGACTCCATGGCAACAGACTTGGTTTAGGTTTGTTGTTATTGGAATTATTATTAGTACTAGTGACAGCATAGATATTATTACTTCCAACTCCCTAATTCTGGGGACATTCTCCCAAATATGAGTATATCTCTCTTCATCCAGTACAGGTTTATTCTCTTCCCTACTTTGTATCTGATCTTTCCTAAGTCTGTGAATGATCCCAGGAGCTAAAAGGAATCTGGGAGACCTACCTGAGAAGAGACTACAAGGTGTCTTATCAAAGGAGCTTAGAGAGAAAACATCTGAACAAGGAAATTCAAACCCAAGGCCCTCCCTGTATTGTTACCAAATGCAGGCAAACCAAAACCACTCAACAAGACTAAAGATGAGACATAGGATTAAAGTTGGGATACCTATTGGAACAGATCTGAAGGGGAGTAAGAGAAAAGAAAGTTTCCAAGAGATTGGTATTCTGCTCTCTGGTATTTAGTGGATTAGATTGCTTCCTCTGGATATTGTTACTACCAAAACCCACTGCATTGAGTCAATTCCAACTCACAGCAGTTTGGAAAACCAAGGTTTTCCAAGACAGTACATATAGGGTATATAATACAGTAAATCTTACAGGAGCCGACAGCCTCGTCTTTCTCCCATAGAATCGCTGGTGGGTTTGAACCACTGACCTGGTGGAAAACAGCCCAGTATTTACCCTACAGCACCACAAAGGAGATAGTACATTCCCAATTCTGCCTTACTGGTCATTGGCTGGGTGGATTATAAAGATGGGACTGAGGAGGCACTAACTTTAAAAGACAAGGTGAGGGATTATGAGGGCAACTAAGAATTCAGTGTGGGTCATTGCAAAACTTCTCTGGTTATGTGATTCTGTAAACCCTAAAATGAATAGGGAATAATCTTCCCTGGTATTTATTTTGTTCACTATCAACCTTAAGTACCAACCTGAATTCTCCATATAGCAACATAGTCATCCACCTACCTGGGACCTCACTATTTAACTCCTCCTCCCACTGCCAAACATGCCAGGTAGGCTGAATGATTCTCTAGGGAAACCAAAAGATATCACTTCCTTTCTTCATAGATCAATTTGTCTCTGATCACCTACCTGTCATATCTGGATTCCCACTGCCCTACCACAGCCACACGAGTTCCTCTCATTACATGGCTGCTAGACATGCTCCAACCTGGACTGCTATAGAATCAACTTGTCATGCTCATCCCACCAGCTGAAACACCAGAGGAAATGAACATCTCAGGATGGTGTCACTACCCATCTGCTGCCGCATGCTGAACTCATTAAGAAGCGAGTTGGAAGATGCTGTAGACAGGTACATATACAAGGAGGATGGGGACCGCCTTTGAACCCAAAGTCATCAGTACACGTGTTTGTAGGACATTTTACACCTCCCCAAACACATTCTCACATTCTTACCTGTGAAGCAGGCCATGGGGAGGTGATTATTTCCTTTTCACAGAATTAGTTGCCATGGTGCAGAGAAAGCCCTGAAGTTGGAGTCAGGATCACCAGATTAAGTCTTGTTCCTGCTACTAACAAATTTGTGAGTCTGCAAAGTGACATGCTTTTTGCTATCCTTAGTCTTCTCAGTTCCAATATCAAAACAATAAAACAAATCTTCCTATGCTAATAGAACTTGAACATGGTCAGATAAATATAATTTTTAAAAGCTTTATAAATTCTGAACTACCATAAACATTGGTCCATTATAATACTGTGTGAGACAAGACCGAAGCTGAATGGATGGAGTGCCCAGTCCAGAAAGGGCAGCACATAGAGAGTTGCATTCTTGAATCCTCATCTATTCTTCTGCCATGCTCTGTGGCCTAGGCTAACTTCTTTGTGGATCTATTACTTCATTGGTAAAACGGAAAATAATAGAAGGAGTCCTGATGTGGCACTGTGGGTTAATGAGCTGTATTGCAAGGTTGATTTGAACAGCAAAGCCAGCAATTCAAGCTCACCAGCCACTCCTCAGAAACCCTATATGGGGTCACTATGAGTCAGAACCCACTCAAGGGCACTTAACAACAACAATACAGACTGTGGGCCAGATGGTTCTCATCCCTGCTCTAGACTATGTACTTTACATATACTAATTTAATCTTCAAAACCAACCTCTGTAAAATAATTTTTAAACAGTTGTTGTTGTTGTTAAGTGCTGTAGTATCATTATTATTACTTACCAGTTGACATCATTTCAACTCGAACTCATGATGACACCATGTGTGTGAGGTTAGAAATGTGCTCC
>NW_006408594.1:8872740-8882342 GCF_000296735.1 Chrysochloris asiatica
TAATGTCGCTATGAGTCGGTATTGACTCGATGGCATCCAACAACAACATAGATGTCATAGTTCAAAATATCAACTGAGAAGGAAGGAGTATTCACATCAAGGATCAATCCTATCTCATCTCCTCTGTGACTGGCTTACAAGTTTTCAGGAGGGAGTTTAGTTCCATAGTGTACAGAGGAAGATAGAAGCCCCACTGAATAGTTTTCATCTTGTCTAGATGGGTCTGGTAAAAGAAGATGGGGATAAGATTCTTATGATTCAATAGGGAGGAATTGTTATCATGACTAATTGAATTGCAATTGTCACAACTTTAAAGGTCGAAATTTTGTAACATAAAGTGGGGAGTAGTTAATCTTACGGTCCTGGAACAGAGGACCCTTGGACCATCAAGGGAGAAGAGCATAAGTGGAATGTGGGATCCTATCCAGAGAAACAGCGACACCAGAGATGGAGGCAGAGATGGGGACATGGAGAGAGGGATCAGCTGAGGACTCTAGACTCAAAGAAAGAGAAAGGCTGAATGCTGGTGGCTAGAAGGCAGGCTTACAGAATGTGCCCTTTGGTTGTTTAAATGACTATATATTCCTGAGTGTTTTTGTGTACATCCAAACAAACAAAAAACAGAGGGAATAGAAGCCAACACTGTTGAATGATGACACACGGAGGGGATTGTAATCATTGCAATGAAAAGAAATGCCATAGGATAAATGTTAAACGAATTTTCTCCCATGTAAACTATCACTCAATTCACAATAAAAACTTTAAATAATTTTTTTTAAAGTGCATATCAAACTGGATTCAGATGAAGATGTGGAATGAAAGATATCATTGCTGATGTCAGATAGATCTTGGCTGAAAGCACAGAATACCAGAAAGATGTTTACTTATGCTTTATTGATTATGCAAAGGTTTTTGATTGTGTAAATCATGACAAGCTATAGACAATATTGCAGAGAATGAATATCCTAAAACACTTGATTGTGCTCATGAAAAAAAAACAAAAAAAAAAAAAAACATAGACATAGACCAAGATGCATTGATTCCAGCAGAACAAAGGATCACTGAATGGTTTAAAATGAAGAAAGGTGTATCCCAGGGCTGTATTCATTCACCATACTTATTCAATCTGTACAATGAGCAAGTAATCTGAGAACTGGAATATATCCAGAAGAACATGGCATCGGAATTGGTAGACTCATTAACAACCTGCAAAATACAGACGATACAACCTTCCTTGCTGAAATGGAAGAAGATTTAACATACTTACTGATGAAGATCAAAGACCACAGTCTTCAGTATGGGTTACACTTTAATGAAAAGGTAACAAAAATCCTCACCAATGGGTCAAAAAATAACATCAAAATAAATGGAGGAAAGATTGATATTGTCAAGACGTCAATTTGCTCGGATCAACCATCAGCACTAATGGAAGACGCAGTCAAGAAATCAAATGATGTATTGCATTAGGCAAATCTGCTGCAGAACTCTTGAAAATGTTTAAGTGCAAACATGTCAATTTGAAGACTGAGGTATGCCTGACCTAAGCCATGGTAGTTTCAATAACTTCAAATGCATGTGGAAGTTGGACAGTGAATGAGGAAGACTGTAAAATTGATACATTAGAGTTATGTTGTTGGACAAGAATATTAAAAGTACCATGGACTGTCAGAAGAACAAAATAATCTGTGTTGGAAGAAGTACAGCTAGAATGTTCCTTGGAAGCCAGAATGGTAAGACTTCGTCTCTCATACTTCTGACATATTATCAGGAGGGACCAATTCCTGGAGTAGGACATCATGCTTGGAGAAGAGGAGGGTCAGTAAAGAAGAGGCAGACCCCAATGAGATGGATTATTACAGTAGTAGCAGCAATGAGCTTTAGCTTAACAATTGTTAGGATGACACAGGATGGGACAGTGTTTCGTTCTGTTGTACATAGAGTTACTATGAGTCAGAATCTAGTTGATAGCACCTAACAACAATTATTAAAATATTAAATTAATTGAATACCCATTGATATGTTTCAGAAAACAGAAGCAATACTGGAAACTCTCATTTACCAAGAAATTTGAAAGACAACTTCTTGGCTAAACAACTGTCAGAAATCCATATTTGTGCCCAATCTAAAGAAAGATGATCAAGTGGAATGCAGAACAATATCAATAATATCACATGCAAGAAAATTTGGCTGAAGATAATTCAAAACTGCTGTAGCTGTACATCATCAGGAACAGCCATAGTTTCAAACCTGATACAGAGGAGGACATGGAATGTGGAACACCATTGCTGACATCAGAAACATCTTGGCTGAAAGCAGAGAATACCAGCAAGATGTCTACCTATTGCAAAAAAAAAGTCCCAACCATCTCTCCCACGAAACTGTCTTTTCAGCTGTTTTCAATTATTTGTTGCAATGGCCACAGAAAACTCAGACACCATACTCAAGTTATGATGTTTACTAGGGAAGTTAACAGATTATAATACAGGATCAGAAAATGCTCAGGGCATACTTGTTTCAGTCAGGACCGCTTCTCTTCAGTCATGCCCACAGGCAGTTCTCACTCTGCCCACACACACTTGATTAATGCCCGCACAACACTACCACTCCAGCATAAGCATCAGCCTTAAGGCACTCAGCTCAAGCTCTATGGATCAGCAAACCTAGCTTCCCCAATTTGTAGAGGTTTCTAACTCTACAAGCAAGCCTCCTGCCCAAAGTCACTCAGTTTCACGTTCTCCATGGGCTGGGAAACCCGCAGCTCTGTTTCATGCTCTAGCTCTTGGTTCTGTCGGTGCTGCTTCTCTACCATTGCTCTATTACTACTCCACTGGTGTCACAGCTTTCTGTCTCTGGGTCAAGGAGATTCAATGGGCAGGGAAGCTCTCCTACTGACTCTTCTGTGATGGCAGTGAGATCCTATTCCTGCTTCTGAGATGGCTCATTTAGATTCCAGGTTTCTACAATCACAATTAACTTTGTTAGCCACTCACAACTGAGTCATAGAATCCTATCAGCATCTTCTCCTACAGTCTCTTAACCAGACCCAGCAAGGTAAAAAATGTTGTTTGATGGGAGTTAAAAATACTACGGGTAGAAGAGTCATATGAAGTAAATCACTGCATTGAACCTGTCTTTTATTGACTATGCAAAGTCATATGAGGGTATGGACCATGAAAAATTATGGATATCTGCACAAAAGGGAATTCCATAACACCTAATTGTATTCATATGGAACCTGTACATAAACGAAGAGGCAGTTATTCAAACAGAACAAAGGGATATTGTGTGGTTTAAAATCAGGAAAGGTATCAGAGTTGTATAATTTCATCATACTTATTTAATCTGCGTGTTGAGCAAATACTTTGAGTAACTGAACCAATTTAAGAACATGGCATCAGAATGGGAGGAAGATTCAACAACATGTAATAATGTAGATACTACAACTTTGCTTGCTGAAAGCAAAGAAGACTTGTAGTGCTTACTGATGAAGATTAAAGACTACAACTTCCAGTATCCATTACACATCAACATAAAGAAAGAAAGAATCCTTACAACTGTACCAATAAGCAATATCAAAATAAATGCAAAAAAAAATTGAAGTTGTTAAGGATTTCATTTTACTTGGATCCACAATCAAGACCCACAGAAGCATCTTTGGAGGATATGTATACCTCAAATTAAATTCCTCAATATTGAACCTAAAACTATAATTCCAATGACAGGAAAAATAAAAAGTACTCTATAGCACTATTTTTGTTGTTGTTGTTGTTAAGTGCTGTTGTGTTGGTTCCGACCCATAGTGACCCTGTATAGGCTTTCCGTGGAGCAGCTGGTGAGCTTGAACCACCGACCTTGCAGTTCAAACAGCTTTGCAGTCTGGTACATTAACCCACAGTGACCTTAAATGCTGTGTCAATGGAGTCCTGAGGTGTCACTGTTGGATAAGGACTGGACTGCTAATCACAAAGTCAGCGGTTCAAACCCACCAGCCACTCCTTAGAAACTCTGTACGTGGGCACTATTAGAGAATGAGTATTCCAACTCCATGGCACTTGATAACAACAACAAATACTGTGACAAGTTTATCACCTGTAATCTACTATGTAACCTTTACAGCCACCTATGAGAACGCTACCATTGTAACCTCCAAGTTTCAGAGAAGCTAAGACATATCCCAATATCACAAAATTAGTAAGTGGAATGAGATCCAAAATGGGTCATCTGAGGTCTTAACTTCCACACAGTAAAGTTCCAAACTCAGGGAGGACTAGCCACCTTCCATCCCCAACAAGGTCACACAGCAAGTTGGCCCCAGCAGGCTGAGAACTTAGGTGTAGTTGATCTTCTTTCATAACCCATACCTGCAGAGGACAGAAACACAAAATAACGATTGAAAATATTTTCCCAACACTTTTAACTCAAATGACAATCACAAATCACCCAAGGCTGTATCCCAGGGCTCCAGGAGCACATTTTTTCCTCCTTGGAAACATTTCTGTGAAGGACCGCTACCATCCTTAGAAGTTTCCTCTCCTTTTGCTTCAGAGCCTATTTGCATTTCAAAAAGGCAAAGAACCAAATATCCTGAAGGTCTCCAGAGCAAAGGGTAGGACCGAATGCTCTCCTTCCCTCTGGGCAGCCCACTGTGGCAGTCCCTCCCCATCTCACCAGGATGAGGGGCAGAGGAAGCTGCACAGAAACAGGGCTGGACAAGAGCCGTGGACAAATACTTTGGCATGAGGAATGGGATTGTCTGTCCTTAAAATACCCAGAAGACTACCTTTCTGCTCTCCCAGCATGCAGCTGGAGATCCTGGGAAAGATGTTTTCTGTGTGGCTATGTGTGTGGGCTCGGGAGGTTATTGTCTCAAATCAGAGGTGGCCACCTCTGATTTTAAAACAATCACTTTCTGCTCAGAGCAAATTAATCACTTCCCAAAGTGTCATGCTGTTCTCTTCTAATGTCAGAATAACTTGACTCAGGGCAGCAGTCAATGATTCCAAAAGATACTTCTCAGGAGAACACATTTTACAGTGAGAACAAAGGACATTACAATCCTATTTTGTGGGAAATACCTTCCAAAACTAAAAATGCACCTAGGTGCATGAGGAACAGAAAGACAGAGCTATCTAGGAATTTTTAAGGACAGGACTATACCACATTGTCTACTGTCTATCCACACTTACCATCAATACTTTTTGATCCAGCAATTATTCTCTCTCTAATAGACAGGAAATATTTAAAATAATCCTCAGTGCAGCATTTTTTTATAATAGCAAAAAGCTGTAATGAACCAAATACTGTCAGGAATTAAACCCACTATCATGCATCCATGTAATGGACTATGATGTGGGCATTTGAAAAAGATTATACATACTAAAAATACTAATCCAGAAATTCTTCCAAGAAATAAATTGGGGGAAAGGGAAACCACACAACAACATCTAGGACTTTCAGTTCTGGCAAAATGGTGACTATAAGATGATGCAAAAATCCCAACTCCATCCCTGCTCCACTCCAGTAACAGTTTTAAGTTATATCTTCTAGTCACAATGAATGAAGCACAGAATGAAGAGCTGCTTTATCTAGAACCAGTTTCAGAACAATCTCAGTGTTTGCCCAGAAAGCGGCAACTTCATCTTTCAGATTACTCCAGAATGATCATTTACAGGAAGAAAGGCTGAACAGAAAATTTCAAAGGCTGCTCAAGAAGACAAAGCAAAAAAAAAATATATATATGCAAGACAAAGAACTATGCAAAGACCTGAAGTAAGACAACCAAACGGGAAATACACACTCAGCATTTCTCAAAATGAAAGAACAGAAGAAAAAAATCCAAGCTTCTACTTTCAATATCAAAGGATTCTATGTGCAAAATAGTGAGTGATACAGAAAGTATCAACAGAAAATGGAAGGATTACAGTGAGCTGCTGTAGCAAAAAGAAATGGTCACCATTTTAACAGTTACCTGCACTATGGGCTAATGAGTTGGGCTGTAAAGTTGGTTTGAACCACAAGGTGTTGTTGTTGTTGTTAGGTGTCATTGAGTCAGTACTGACTCATAGTGACCCTATACACAACAGAATGAAACACTGCCTGATCCTGGGCCAACCTCACAATTGTTGCCACGCTTGATGTTACCATCGGATGCTGCCACTTGGCCAATCCATCTTGCTGGGGGGCTTCCTCTTTTTCTCTGATCCTCCACCTTACCAAACATGAGTTCCCTCTCCAGCGACTGATCCCTCCTGACAATATGTCCAAAGTATGAGAGACAAAGTTTGGTCCCCTGGCCTGCAAGGAGCACTCTGACTGCTCTTCTTCCAACACAGATCTGAACCACAATGTAAGTGGTTCAAACTCACTATCTACTCCTTGGAAACCCTATTCAATGTCACTATGGGTTGGAAGTAACTCGACAGCACTTAACAACAACAACAACATATGATCAAGAGCCAATGGCACTGAAGAAAGAAGTTCAAGGTGCACTGAAGGCATTGTTGAAAAACAAGGCTCCAGGAATTGGTGGAATACAAATAGAAATCTTTCAACAAACTGATGCAGCACTGGAGTCACTCACTCATTTGTTCCAAGAAATTTGGAAGACAGATATGATACCTGGCCAACCGGTTGGAAGAGATCCATCTTTGTAACCATACCAAAGAGAGTTTGCCCAATGGAATGTGGAAATCATTGACTAATGTGGAAATCACATGACTAATATTACATGTAAGTAAAATTTTGCTGAAGATAATTAAAAAATGACTGCAACTAAATTCAGAAGAGGATGTGGAACTGGGTATATCATTGCTGACACCAGATGAATCTTAACTGAAAGCAGAGAATACCAAAAAGATGATTGTTGGTTGTTGTTAATTGTCTGTCAAGTTGGTTCTGACTCTGTAAAATTTTCAAGGAGCATCTGGAAGTTTGAACTACTCACCTTGAGGTTAACTGTCCAGTGTTTATCCTACAGTGCCACCCCAGAAATATTTGTGTGTGTGTGCTTTATTGACTATACAAAGACTTTCAGCTGTGGTGAACATTGGAAGCTATGTATAACATTGCAAAGAATGGGTATTCCAGAACACTTAACTGTGCACATTAGGAAACCTGTACATAGACCAAAAGGTGTCATTTGAAAAGAAGGGAGTACTGAATTGATTAAAATCAGGAAAGGAGGGTGCCATGATTGTTTTACACCTCAGTGTATTCTCTCACCATACTTTTCAATCTGAATGCTCTAACAAATACTTCAAAAGCTGGATTATATGCAGAAGAATATGGCATCAGGATAGAAGGGAGATTTAAAACAACTAATGATATGCAGATGACATAAGCTTGCTTGATGAAAGTGAAGAAGACTTAAAATACTGATGAATACCAAAGACCACAACCTTCACTATGGATAGCACCTCAATGTAAAGAAAACAAAATCCTCACTGCTGAACCAATAGATAAAGTCATGGTAAATGGAGAAAAAAATTGAAGTTGTCAAAGACTGCTTTATGCAAGTATCCACAATCAACATTCATACAATCAGTAGTCAAGAAATCAAATGATGTATTGCTTTGAACAAATGTGCTGCACAAAACTTCTTTAAGTGTTCAAAAGCAAAAGCATCAGTTTAAGGTGAGTCTGACCCACGTCATGGTATTTTCAATAACTTTGCATGCATGTGAAAATTGGACAATGAATAAGGAAGACCCTAGAAGAATTGATGCATTTGAGTTAAGGTGCTGGAGTAGAATATTGAAAATACCATGTACTGCCAGAAAAAAACAAACACATCTATGTTCAAATAAGTACAGCTAGAATGCTTTTAGGGGACAGGATGATAAGACTGTGAATGACACTTCAGTCATATTATCAGAAGGAACCAGTCTCTGGAGAAGGACTGGTGAAATGGAGGGCCAGTGCAAAAGAGGAAGACCCCCAATGAGATGGACAGGCACAATGGCAACATCAATGGGCTTAAGCCAAACAACAATTGTGGGGATGGTGTGTGACTGGGCAGTGTTTCATTCTTTTATGCATAGAGTCACTATGAGTCAGAAATGTCTTGATGGCACCTAATAACAACAACAATAAACCTGCTTGTTTCTTGTCTGAAAACAGGAAAAATAGGAAATGAGGCCTCTACATCCTGTGATTCCTCATGGGGTGCATTTTAAAGAATTGGGGTTTTTGTAGTTAGAAAGAATAAAAAGGAAAATGTTAATTGTCTTTCATAATGTCGCTTAGCATCAGCTCTTCCCTGAAAAACTTGTTTTAGCACTGTGGGCTAATGCGTCAGGCTGCAAAGTGGTTTGAACTGCAAGGTCGGTGGGTCAAGCTCACCAGCGGCTCCTTGGAAACCCTGTACAGGATTGCTACAGGTTGGAATCAACTCGACAACACTTAACAACAACAACATATTGTTGTTGCTATTATTAGGTGCTGTTGAGTCCAGACTCACAGCATGATCCAGTGTACTTTCTTTGGCTGTAAGTGTTCATGGGAGCAGAAAGCCTGATCTTTCTCCAGTGGAGTGGCTGGTGAGCTCAAATATTGACCCTTGTAATTAGCAGTTCAGTGCTTATCATACAGCGCTGGTATATGCTTGAGGAGAATTTTATTTGGTTTTGCCTGTGCCATTTGCAGATAGTGTGGTCCAGGTTTCTGGTTCTGTAAGAGGGAAATTTTGAGTCATTTTAAGATAAGATAACCTAACAGAAATAACTTGAAATGGTGTTCTCTAATTTTGTATCTATGTGTTGTTTCATTTGTTGTGTTGATATATGTTGTTTATGATGACTTCAAAGACCCAGTGAATGTGTGATCATTTGGACAAAATCTGCTGTCTGTCACCTTGGGAACGTGTGTGAGCTTCCTTCTTGAGGATTAGTGTCTTAATTTTGAAAGTCTTCAATCTAGGCGTTCTCTATGATGTGACTGTAAATCTCAGCTGTAACTGACACCTTTTTGTGACTCTTTAATTAGGCAGTCTTTTTAAAGGGTGCACTATAAAAATGATTTATTTTGATTGGTATAACAAGAATTTCTATAAAGCAAAGACATATATGAAAATATAATTTTTACCTCTGGATGGTATTATTAAATTAGACGATTTTTTTCTCTCAAGGAAATCTATTATGATTGTATGACATATGTCTTCTTATGGATTAAATCAGTCTGATACTATAAAGAATTAATGAGATTAATTCATTTTGACAGATTTTTGTATTTATAACAACCTTGAAATCAAATTCTTTCCAAGTAACTTTTGATATTACAGAATGTGTTTCACCTTTTTTTTTTTTTTCCTCCCTGGTACTGATCAAGGAATCCTGCTATGGTGCTGTAGGATAAGTACTGGACCACAAGGTTTGTTGAAACTTTAAGGCCAATGGTTCAAACCCACGAGCTGTTCCTTGAAAACTCCATATAGAGTCTATGAGTCAGAACCAATTCTATGGCACTTAACAACAACAGTACTGATAAGGAGTCCTGGTGTGGTGCTGTAGGATCAGCACTGGACTGGGAACCACAAGATGAACAGTTCAAACCTACCAGCCACTCTTCAGAAACCCTATAAAGGATCACTATGAGTGAGAACCGAC
>NW_006408594.1:8882831-8887285 GCF_000296735.1 Chrysochloris asiatica
ATGTTTATGCGTTCCATTTCATTTTTGACCACTTCCAATTTTCCCAAATTCATACTGACCATAGTGACCTGTATATAGTTTCCTAGGAGTGGCTGGTGGGTTTAAACCACCATTTTCATGATTGGCAGTTCAGTGCTTATCCTACAGTGCCACACAAGTAAAACTTAAAAAAAAAAACTCAGTGTAAAAAAGTGGTGGTGTAGTGAGTTAGCAGTTGACTTGTTGATTAACTCAGGTTGGTTGTTCGAGTCCACCAACTGCTAGCAAGAGGGGAATGGGTCTGTCAGCTCCCCTGGAGATTTACTGTCTCTGAAACTCTGGGGAGGCATTCTCTCTATATAATCCATAGGGTTGTTATAGATTGGAATTGACTTAATGGTGGTAAATTTTTAATAAGGTGTAGACAGTTTTAAGGAATCTTGAAAAGCTAAATTTAGATTTAGAGAAACAGGTAAAAGTTTGAAAGAAAACATAGAACAAGATGTTCTTTAATTACTGCTTTGAAGATTTATTTCATTCTTTTAATACTCTGACTTCTAGGACAATGGTAGATTGGGTTCAACAAATGACATGATTTTTAAGAAGAGTTGATGCTCAGGTGTTTTTTGTCAGCAAATGACTGTAAAGTCCTGATAATTTGAAACTTCAAAGTAATGTTTTAATCGATATGTTAATTTTAGTTACTTTCGTTGAAAAATTGTTTGCAACTATGTTTCTCACCACTGACCTGTAAAGTTAATTCAGATTATAGCTTTTTAGAAATAAAAGTTAATCATTGTTTTAAGAGCTTCTCTTTTTTTTCTCTAATGTTTCTTCTGATTTGAATTAAATTTATTTAGCATTGTAATAATAGTCTGTCATTCCCTAAAGGACTTTCACCTTTAAAATTGTTCAACAGACCAACAGCAGATGAATTTATATGAGCTACAAAAAACCATGTGGGGGTCATGTCTGACTTCCTCTGGCTTCACAAGTGGGGGAAAACATCCAACTCAAAATCAGCCCAATGTCAATTCTTATGAAGCAGAGGTCACACATGCCTCTACCCTACAACCTTCTTTACTATTCTGAAATCAACCATCCCTCCCACAGCACTCTCTGCTTTATATCTGGGTTGGATAATCCAATGCAATGGCCACCCAGAGCTCATAACAATACTCATGATATAGGGTTTACTGAGAAGTGAACAGATTACAGTTTAGGATCTAAAAACAACTAAGGACATAGCAGATTTCTAGTCAGGAATGCCTTTTGTCTGTCATACTGCAGGCACATCTCACTTTTGTCTTCAACATCTCCTCAGCTAGCAGGCCTCTGCCCTTCTTGGGCTGTAGGACCAAGAAGAAAACTCCATTCTGTACATTAGCCTGAACACGTCCTCCTGTTCCAGGAACGTGCTAAATCAGCTCATGCTGCCTTAGAATATCCTTTCACCCCTAGCAACAGCAAGAACTAGATAAGCAGTAGACAGGACAACCCAAGGCCAGATGCCAGATGTTATCCATATCCTAGCCTAAGAACAAAAGACCACTAGTCCTGACCAATTAAACTATAACATCTTATACTTTGCCAAATGTCAACCAATCCAAATATTGTAAAGCTGAAAAACCCTAAGCTTGTTTGAAAACTCTATAAAACCCCCGCAAACAAAGGGTTGGGAGGTGGGGGTGGGGGCTCCATCCCTCATGCGTTGCGTCGGATGCAGGTAGAGTCCGAACTCGAGCATGAATAATGTTAACTGAGAGTTCAAGGCTCCATCCCTCATCTGCTGCGTCGGATGCAGGTGGAGTCAGAGCATGCAGGTGGGGTCCGAACTTGAGCATGAATAAACAACCCTCGTGCACTTGCATCGGTGTGTCGGCTCCTTGTGGTCTTTGGGGACCCCAAATTCTGGGCATAACAGGGCAAGTATTGCCAAGCTCCTTTAGTAAATGTCCAAAGAGCACATTCTGCAACCCAGCCTCCTGCTCATAGGCACAGAGCTTTATTCAGTCCATGGGACTAGATGCCTACAGCTACTCCATATCACCACCTCTGCCACAGCCTATGCTATTGCCACTTTTCTAGGTAAAGATCTCACATTCCACTCATGCTCTTCTTTCTTGCTGGTCTTGGGATCAGCTTTTCCTGTGTCTGAGATGGCTCCTTTAAATCATCATGAATGACAAGACTAACCAATTCTAGCCTTGGAGTCTTGTACACCTTATTTCCTGATCCCACCCAATTAATTAATAAGACATTGGAAGGAAAAGCCATACCAAGTAAATTCAAGCTACCACATTTGATTTATGAAAAGGACTGATTTGTTGCACTTGGCACCTACCAGACTATATAAAGATTTCCAGAACTCTGAATGGTTCATAAATTACAACTGATCCTAAAATTGTCAGAAATGGAAATAAGCCCACTGAATAGGTTTTTATGTGAGAATAATAAGTAACATCAATAAATAACATCAAGATAAATGGAGAAAAGATTGAAGTTCTTGAAGACTTTGTTTTACTCATATCAACCATCAACACTCATGAAAGCAGCAGTCAAGAAATCAAATGACATATTGCATTAGGAAAATCTGCTGAACAAGAAATTTTTAAAGTGTTGAAGAGCAAAGATGTCAGCTTGAGGACGAAGATGCGTCTGACCCAAGCCATGGTATTTTCAATAACCTCATATGCCATGAATAAGGAAGACCATAGAAGACTTGATGCATTTGAGTTATGGTGTTGAAGAAGACTATTAAACGTACCATGGTTATGAGTTGGAACCGACTCCATGGCACACCATGACGACGATGATGGTCTTCCAAAAGAACAAGCCAATATATGATGGAAGAAGTACAGCTAGCATGCTCCTTGAAAGCCAGAATGGCCAGACTTTGTCTCTCATATTTTGAATTTATAATCAGGAGGGACCAGTCCCTGGAAAAGGACATTATGTTTGGTAAAATGGAGGGTCAAAGAAAAAGAGGAAGAAACCCAAATAAGATGGATTGGCACAGTGGCAACAACAATGGACTCAAGCGTGGCAATGATTGTGAGATTGGCACAAGACCAGGGAGTGTTTCATTCAGTTGTGCGTAAGGTCCCTATGAGTTGGTACGACTTGATAGTACCTAACAACAACAACATTATTTATGTTTTTTAAGGTTTTATTTTCTAAGCATATGAAACCATTTATTTCCTTTCTCCTAAATTGTCTAAAAATAGGCATAGATTTGTAACTCTCAGATTAAAAGGTTTTGTTGGTAATTTTTAGCAAGATTATATAACCTTGACTAGAGAAGGGACTGAAGTTCAAGTTATAGTGAAAATGGCAATGAGAATTCCTGCTAAATCTCCCAAGAAATAGTATTGTATCTTAATAGATGAATATTTTTGTGCTCATGTTCATACACAACCTAAGGTTTTACAGCATGTAATTGCTGCTGGTGCTACTTAGGTATAAATAAAGGCTTCATGGCATTTGTGATTCTTGGTACAGAGAAACCTTCAGGACTTGACTTTGTGGGTTATTTCAGATAACTGGCCTAATATTGTTAATATTTCTGGCTTTCATGGAATTTGGGATAACCCAAGCAGACCATCTGCCCCTAGATGTGCTTTTAAACTTTGGAATCTTGAAAAGAAATTGGTGCCTACAAACCATTTTGACTTGAATAATGGTCTACAGGTGCATTTTGCTCTGAGCCTTGTGCTCTTTGGAAGAATTCATTCTGCTTAAAGAAACAGATTCCAAAAAGAAAAAAATAAGATGGGGCACTTAGTTTGGGGCAAATTATTAATCATTTCATTTGGACTTCTAGACAATGCTATATGAAATGTCTGTCTAATGATCATAATAACTGTCACCCCTTATTACACATCTTACAGCCAGATCCTCAAAGGAGATTGGACCTCAGCTTGAGTCCATTTTTCAGGAAACCAAATGGTTCCTTCAACATAGCTTTTCTCTACAGTTACCCTAATTTGATATCACAGAATCAGGTATAAGTATATACTCATTTGATGGTGATCAAAGAATTTCTACAAGGGGCGGGGCTTGATAGAGGATAGGGTGGAGGTGCAGTGAAGATCTCCATCAGCAATACCACAGAACACCAAGCAAAGCTGGTTCAGGGCAGACCTCCAAAATTCAGAACCACATATCTAGGAATATTTTAAAAGTTTGAAGGCTTGTAGCTAGTGGAACTAGTAACAGAAGAAAGAAATTTTGTACTTTAGAATCTGCCAGGCTCATTTTCCTGGAGCTGTCTACTTGGGTGAGACCAAATGGCAAGACCAAGCAGGGCAGCAGACCCACCATGGAATAATGCTGTGGGAACTTCAGAGCAAAGGTGCAAATACACGTTGTCAGTTTTGCTTTGTTCTGATTTTTTGGAGGGGGAGTATGTGCTCATTGGCCCCCTACTGTTTTTGCACCTCCATTCTGGTGACTACAGTATCCAATCTAGTTTT
>NW_006408594.1:8887820-8889992 GCF_000296735.1 Chrysochloris asiatica
GCTACAAGAACAATCAAATAAGATAGATACAGCATTAGAAATAATTAAAAACCTACAGAAAGAGGTTCAAACAATCAATAATAGAATATCAGAATTAGACAATACACTGAAAGGCCAAGGAGAAGACTAGAACAGATGGAAGGCAGAACTAGGGAACAGGAGGACAAATCTCTCAATACTGATAAGATAGAACAAGCAGAAAAAATGATCTAAAAAATCTGAAGAAGGTCTAAGATTCATGTTGGACAACATGAAAAGGAATAACTTAAGGTTTATTGGCATTCCAGAACAAGAAGAATCACATAAGTCCACAGAGGAAATAGTTGAAGAACTACTGGAAGAAAATTTATCTAACATCCTGAAAGTGAAAAGATAAACATTCAAGAAGCTCAGCAAACCCCAGGAAGTATAGACTCCAAAAGAAAATCACCAAGACATATCATAATCAAGCTCTCCAAAATCCAAGAGAAGGAGACGATCCTAAAAGCAGCTAAGGAAAAAGGGAAGTGTTACATACAAAGGCAAGCAAGTCAGATTAAGCTTGGATCTCTCAGCAGAAACCATGCAAGCAAGAAGGCAATGTGAAGACATATATAAAACCCTGAAAGAAAAAAAAATTGCCAACCAAGAATCCCTTATCCAGCAAAGCTATCAATCAAATACGACACTGTAATCAAAACATTCCAGGATAAACAGAAGCTAAGGGATTTTGCCAAAGCCAACCCTACACTACAAAACATCCTAAAGGGAGTTCTATGGTCCAAGAAGAGATTGACATATGTGGCAGCACCTCCCAGAACTAAATTGACAGATGGAAAAGTTGAGAACAGAACAAAACTATAAGAACAAATTCAGATAATCTGGGAGGTCAGTCTATGATCAAAACAATTACAGTGTGAAAGAAGGCAAACATGTAGGAACAGTGATCCTGATGGCAAGAAGGTCAGGTAAATTACAAGATAAAATAGACTGCACTAAATGGAAGAAAAAGTTAATGGAATATAAAGTAACCTCAAAGAAAATTTACAGTTCACAACATAACAAGAAAATGAAAATCCAAGGAGAACATGGAAACATTAAAACTATGAGGAAACTCAAAGAAAGAACACAAGAACCATGAACTCAGCAAAGGAAGACACACCAAACAAAGAAAGCAGCAACAGCACACAGACACAAAAAAACCCATAATGGCAGCAATTAATCCATACCTATCAATAATTACACTAAAAGTAAATGGATTAAATGTACTAGTTAAGAGATGGAGGGTGGCAGAATGGATAAGAAAACAAGATCCTTCAATATGCTGTCTGCAAGAGACACATCTTATACACAGAGACAAAAACAGATTAAAAGTCAAAGAATGGAAAAAAATATATACCAAGCTAATTGCAGTCAGAAACGAACAGGCATGGCAGTATTAATTAATCTCTGATAAAATAAACTTTAAGGCCAAAACCAGAATAATAAATAAACATGGACATTATATCATGATTAAAGGGACATTGAACAAGATGATGTAACCATAATAAATATATATGCTCCTAGTGAAAGAGCTCCAATATATATAAAATAAATGCTAATAGATTTGAGGAAAGAAATAGACGAATCTGCAATAATCGTATGCAATTTTTATACACCACTTTCAAAACTGGATAGAACAAGAAAAAAACTATGCAAAGACACAAAAGAACTAAACAACACAATCAACCAACTGAACCTCATAGATGTAGACAGAGCATTCAACCCAACAACAGAAAAATACACATCTTTTCCAGTGCACATGAAACATTCTCCAGAATTGACCATGTGTTAAGTCACAAAACAAATCTCCATAAATTTACAAATATCAAAATACTACAAAGCATCTTCTGAGACCACAATGCTATCAGATTAGAAATCAACAATAGGAAGACAAAGGAAATAAAATCAAATACATGGAAACTAAATAATACCTTGCTGAAAAGTGACTTGGTAGTAGAAGAAATTAAACGTGAACTCACAAAGTTCCTAGACACAAATTAGAATGAAAACACAACATACCAATATCTCTGGGACATGTCGAAAGCAGTACTGGGAGGGCAATTTATTGCAATAAATGCACACATCCAATAAGAATAAAGAACCAAAATTAACACATTAACACAGCATCTACAACAATTAGAAACAGACCAA
>NW_006408594.1:8891204-8892630 GCF_000296735.1 Chrysochloris asiatica
AAGATCAACATACAAAAATCAGTTGGATTTCTCTATACCAAAAATGACAGAGCTTAAAAAGACATTAGGAAAGCAATACCATTTACATTAGCCACCCAAAGGATGAAATATCTAGGAATAAATGTAACCAGAGAAACAAAGGTCCTATACAAAGATAACTACAAAACACTACTACAAGAAACCAAAAGAGACTTACAAAAATGAAAGAATGTACTATGCTCCTGGATAGGAAGACTTAACATTGTGAAAATGTCAATACTGCTTAAAGCAATTTACACATATAATACAATTCCAATTCAGATTCCAGCAGCATTCATCAAAGAGATGTAAAAAACAATTACACACTTTATATGGAAAGGAAAGAGACCTAGGATAAGCAAAGCACTGCTTAAGAAGAAGAATAAGGTTAGAAACCTCTCCCCAAATTCAAAATTTATTACACAACTATAGTAGTCAAAACAGATTGGTACTGGTACAATGAAAGATACATTGATCAATGGAACAGAATTGAGAATCCAAAAATTAACCCATTCACATAAGGCCAACTAATTATGGACAAAATACCAAAATATATTGCATGGGGAGGGGATAATCTTTTCAACAGATGATGCTGGCAAAACTGGAAAGCCATATGTAAAAGATTGAAACAAGAGCTTTACATCATGCCCTATACAAAAACCAACTCAACATGGATTAAAGACCTAAATGTGAATCCCAGAATTATGAAGGCCTTCAAAGAAAAAATAGAGACAAAAGTGAGGGCTCTAATTCATGGACTACACAGATTACCAAATACTTTGAAAACTACACAAACAAAAATAGACAAAATAGATGATCAGGACATATAAAAAATAACAAATTTATGTGCATCAAAAGACTTCACCAAAAGAGTAAAAAGGGAACCACAGAATGGGGAAAAAATATTTTGCAACCACACATCAGACTAGGGACTCATTTCTAAAATATATAGGAAACTTCAACACCTCTACAAGAAAAAGAAATAACCAATTAAATAATGTGTACAGGACATGAACAGACACTTCACCAAGGAGGAGATCCTGACAGCCAACAAACATATGAAAAAATGTTCACGATCACTAGAAATCAAAACAATAAGATATCATCTCACACCAGCAATAACAGCAAAGATAATAATAATAAAAAAAAAAGTAGAGGATAATAAATGCTGGTGAAGATGTGGAGACTGGGAGGCTCCTGCATTACTGGTGGAACTGAAAAATGGTCCAACATCTCTGGAAAGTAATATGGCACTTCCTCAGAAGGTTGGAAATAGAAATACCTTATGATTCAGCAATTTCTCTACTTGGTATTTTCCCACAAAAAAATGAGCCATAACACAAGTAGATATATGCACACCAATGTTCATAGTAGCACTATTTACAATAGCAAAAAGATGGAGACAGCC
>NW_006408594.1:8893017-8897240 GCF_000296735.1 Chrysochloris asiatica
AAAAGAGGGGAAACAATGTTAAGATGCTTGGCTTTCTTTTGAATCTTGGTTTCCCTTGCATACCATTATAAAATAGACACTTGAGGGGGAGAGAAAGGAATGGCCAGAAATATCACCATAGAAAGCTTGTAAGTCCGTCTTCTTCCTATAACTGATTGAAATACCTAAAATGGGGCTACAACATGCCCAGTGAAGGAGGCTTCCTGTGGAGCCTCTGCATTACATAAGGCCATAGGTGGAATCCTGAACCCCATCCAGAATCTTGTGAGGTGGAAAATTTCTACTTGAAAGGACAAGCAGACCAGCCTGGAGCAACTAGAAGAACAAAAGACATTCTTGAAAGAAAGACTGACAGGAAAAATACAAAACAATAAAGGCAGTCCAACTGATTACTACACAAACAAGCAAGTAGCTTGTCCTCGTCCAGGAGTTATCAAGGCATGCAGTCTGATCCTCTTAGGGAAAACCCCCTTCCAAGACTAAGACTCAATGGAAAAACACTTGCAGACATGAGCTCTGACTGGTGACTATGATTGTCACCAATAAAGGGAAATGAGGGAAAAACAGCACTGAAGCTGTGAGCTAAGTCCAACCACGTTTAATAGACTCCTGTGAACACGGGTAGAGACCTGGTTGGCCAGCAGTTTGGCAAAACCTGGGAACTCCTGGGCCCAGAGTCAGTGACATAGCCACAGAGCACTAGAGTGGAGAACGAAGTGTCCAGCTGATAAGAAGAGACATCCTATGCATAAGAATATCCACACTTGCAGATAACACCCACTTGACCTGGTTTCAATGGCTGGATGATCAGAGATTAACTAGAAGAAGAAAGTAAAGGAAAAAAAAAAAGAGTAATCTGATACAACTTGATGAACTTGACCTACTCCTATTGATGCAGTAGCTCAAAAGAGGGAACAAATCTTTACAGTGAGGATCATTTCCACACCCTCAAAACACAGGGTAGACAGGGATGGGCAACTTGGACATTGGCTACCTAAAATGGTATGTGTGTGTGTGTGTGTGGGTGCTACAAAGGCAAGAAGTGACTGGCTTACAAGCTTTCAAGAGGGAGCTGAGATCCAGAGGGCACGGTGGAAGGTAGAATCTCCACTGAGTATTATCCAATTGGTCTAGGTGGAACTAATGAAAGGAGATGGGGATAACACTCATGTGGTACAATAGTGAATAATTACTATCAGGACTGATTGTGAAGGTTGGAAATGTAAAGATAGACGTTTTGTAGCAAAAGGAAGGAAGTAGTTGACTTTGCAGGCCAGGAGCAGAGGCCCCTGGGACCATCAAGGGAGAAGAGCAGAGTGTGGGAGCCTACCCAAAGAAACAGTGACGCCAGAGTTGGAGGATGAGTCGATGACATGAAGAGATGGAGCAGCTGGGAACTCTAGACCCAGAAAAGGAGAGAAGTTGTGTGCTGATGACCAGGGGTCAGGCTTGAAGGGTGTACCCTTTGGTTGGTTGATGATGCATGGAGGATATACGATATACGATAGAATGAATGTAAAGCTAATGTTCTCCCATGTAAATTATCACATAATTCACAAAACAGTTAAATAAAAAAAGAGAATTTCTGCAGAAATTCATCATCAGAAGAGGCAAAGACATGTGGGGCACCCCAAAAGTCTTAGAACAAATATTTTGACACTTGCCTGTTTTGTCTGTTTCTGAGAAAGTGGTTCATGATTGTTGGTAGGGAAGGACAGTTTGCCCTTGAGTAGAACGCAGAATATTTTAAATAGATCTTCAGTGGAAGGGTCTGCCCTGTGGGTTTTTTTGTTTTGTTTTTAAGTTTTTATTGTGAACGTTTACAGGGCAAATCATCAGTTGTTGTTGTTGTTTTTAATGTTTTATTGTGATTTATATGATAGTTTACATGGGAGAACTTTAGTTTTACATTCATTCCATCTTATATCATCTCACTGCCCTGTGTTTTTAACTGCTATTTTTTTCCCTTCTGCTTTTCGTGCTCTAGCCCTATCATTGTAAACCTGAATTTTAGATTTGTCTTTGCAAAGTATCATAGTATCTTTCATAAGTGAAAGACACTTGATTCTCAGGTCTGCCCAATTTCATGCCAAAATATTACATATTGAAAGGACATTAGAAGGACAAAAATGGAACTTCACAATTAAAGGAAATGGAACATTTGTTTGGGATCTAAAACTGAAATGCCCTAGTAAGTACAAGCAGAGACTAATGATCCTAAGACCATGGGTTTTGAGGGTATTTGACTTGGTTCAAATTTCTATTGTTTTTGAGGTTGCCTGACATTGGCAAGTTCAGCTTGTAATATAGTTGGTATAGTTTTTCATTTTCTTTGGTTTTGTGTTACATATCTTAGATTTCTGTAGACTTACAGTTTTGCCTTAGTGAATGAGTGTTATGTGAAATTCTTGTTTTGTTCCTGATCCTCATTTTCTTAAGTAGCTTTGTTGCATCACTTAAGTTTTATTCATTTGTATAAATTAACCATCATATGGTTTATGAGATAGAGTGGTATTTTTAATTTGCATTTTAGAGGAAAAACAATGGCTTGGACCAAGGTGATATATATTGGTTTTGCTCAGCCCTGCAGTATACTTGATGGAGACATTATTCTTGTTTGAAGTCCTGTTGAAGAACCAGATGATGTCCAGTGAAAAACCAGTACCATGAATGCAAAGAGCCTGGCATGGTCACCATCTAGGAGCCCAATATCATCAATGCACAACCCTCAATCAACCCTCTTTGATCAAGTGAAAGGAATGCATTCAAGCCTAATGCCCAAAGACATTTGTTATTCAGAAGACTGCAGACTGCAGTCAGAGCCCTAACTCCATTTTGAGCCTTGATATAAGTCCAGACACCATCTTGAGATGTGTCTCTTCTGACCGCTGAACTGCCAAAGTCATCTGGAATATCTAGGAAATCAGGGAGAGGCAGATTCACCCTCAGGCCAAGTGTATTTGAAAGTAGATTTACTACCACTCCCTTGAACTCCTTGTGTGGTGCTGTAGGATCAACACTGGACTGTGAACCATGAGGTCGACAGTTCAAATACACCAGCTGCTCCTCAGAAACTCTATACAGGGCACGATGAGTCATAACAGACTTAATGGCACTTCACAACAACAACAACTCCTTTATCTCATCCTGGGAGTGGCAATCTCCTTCTCAGGGACTTGTCTTGGAACAGCCCTTAATGGAAACTAAGGTACCAGTATATCTGGGCTGACATTAAGACTATTTTATTTAACCTTCCGTGATTTTTACTCTTTTTAAGGACTCCTAGTATTGGTGCAGAAGGATAAGCACTGGAGTGCTAACTGAAAATTTAGTAGTTCTAAACCCACAAGCTGCTCCTTAGAAACCTTTACAGGGCCGCTATGAGTTGGAACCGAATCAATGCCACTTTAGAACAGCACTGCAAATTCAAATTCTCCTTCTTTTTTATCCTTATCTTTTTTTTTTTTTTTAAGTTTTTATTGTGAGTTATGTGATAGTTTACATGGGAGGACATCAGCTCTATAGTCATCCTATCTTATTTCATTTCATTGCAATGAGCACAATCCCATGCATGCATCATCAATTATCCTTATCTTTTAATGCACTCATTAATTTTTTATTTTTATTTTTTGATATTGCAACAATTCTACTTCCAAATGTTTAAGCCCAAAGTTACCAACTCATTTTCTGGGATGAAGCTACTGTTAAGTTCTATGTAGCTCCTTGACAGAACCCCTTACTCAATAAGTCCAGATAAAAGACCTTCAGTCTATCTTCCTTCTAAGAATAAAGGGGGAAATGAGAAAAAAGAATGAAATGTTCACTCTAGTATGCCATGATGGATTCCCACCTAGGAATTTGGTGATACACCCTCAACCTAGGAATTTGGTAATAGGCTCCACCCAGTAACTGAGTGATCTTGTGCTTTTAAGTTACATCTTCCAAGGAGTTACAAGGAGAGATGAAGTGCCTTATTTAGAACCATTTCTAGTTGGATCTTCGCAGTAATCACATGCAAGTAAAAATTTTGCTAAAGATAATTTTTAAATGTCTACAACAGTATGTAGGCAGGAAACTGCCAGAGGTTTAAGCCATATTTGGACCAGGAAATGGAACTAAGGCTATCATTGTTGAGATGAGATGGATCTTGGATGAAAGCAGAGAATATCAGAAAGATGTTTACCTGTACTTTATTGACTATGTAAAGACTTTTTTTTTTTTTT
>NW_006408594.1:8903510-8914615 GCF_000296735.1 Chrysochloris asiatica
GTTTTTAGTTAATCCTTTGGAGAAAGGCTTGACCTTGCAACTTTTACAGTCTGGGCTTTTAGGAAAATATCACATTTATCTGTGGGTTATCAAGGGCTCCATGTATTAAATTAATACATGTAACTGAATATTAAGATGAAAAACAATTAGCCATTAACTGCCAAGTGGCTAGATCTGTTACACTAGGGCCTATAGGGCCTCAAACCTCTGACCAGTCTTACACGGTCTGCAACATCTAATATCTAAAATCACCAGGCTACCAGCTCTCCCTGTGCCATGATATGAACCCTCACACCATGCTTCTGTTTTAATTACACATTTTCTTCCTATTCTCCTGACTTTAGTATCATTTCTCAAGGGCCAAGTTAACTACCCTCTTGGTGTACCCTTTCCTAATTCCCCACGCATCCTTTTAGTTTCCAGTGCAGTTGGCAATGCCTACCTAACTGGTTCTTTCTGAATGAATCTCCCTACTCCAATTAAAAAAAAAACCGCTTGTGAAGAGAGGAATTGTGATCCTTCAGTACTATTGTTGTTGTTAAGTGCCAACAAGTCGATTCAGACCCATAGTGATTCTGTATAAGGTTTCCAATGAGCAGTTGGTGAGTTTGAACCACCGACCTTGTGGTTCAGCTGACTTTGTGTATTAACCCATAGCCCCACACCAGAACTATAGCAGGGCCTTTTTTAATATGTGTCACATACAGAAGTATTTGTTCAGCTGGCTGTGCTTCTGACTCATGGACTTATCCCTAATGGCCATTCATCTTTGTATCCACAGCTCACGTGTTAAATGGACAGACAATTCTCTTGTACTTTGCCTGGTTGCTAAAAGAATGCAAATATCTGATATGGCATTGTGTGGAAAACAACAAAATATCTTATTCAAAAATTTTCAAAATTATCCCCAAAGACCATGAAAATAATCATGAATTTGCCTTAATTCAACTTAGCAAGCTTGGCACAAAACATTGCCCTGATCACAGTTTTGCTTTATACTGCTAGAAATGAAAACTGTTCAACTACCTTCACTTGAAAAATTGAAAGGTTCATTGCCCGGGAGAAGAACAATTGAGTATTCAACTGTTTGGAGAGGAACAATTGAGTATACTCCGTTGTTTGGGAGAGGATTGATTGAATGTTCCATTGCTTGAGATAGGGAAAAACCTGAGCATGAAACTATGTGGAAGAAAAATAATTAAGCATCCCATTGTTTAGGAGAGGAACAAATTAACATCCCATTCCTTGGGAGAAGAACATTTAAAGGCAGACTTTAAACAATTTAGGGTCCTATTCTCCCTAAAAGTTAGTTGCCAAGTCATTTATTTGCATAAGACAGAGAACCCATTTACCCAGAGGAATAATGTTTGTAATGATTTGTAGATTTCCAGAGTACTGCTCTCATTATATCTGAAATTCAGTGCTAGCTTTGATTTTAGTTACACCATACCAACACTTCTAATATTGTTTTAGTCAGGAAATGCATACCCTAACCTATGAAATTCTCCTTCAAATTCCTGTTGGTTCCAGTCCATCACAAGTGAACAGGTTAGATACCTCAACCAGATTGTTGTAACTCTCAATGCACTGTCTTCTTACTTTGTGTATTTTATGAGAAAATAGCTCTCTAGGCCAGCTATCCACCATTCATCTGTCAGTTTGTTGTACTGTGGTGGCTTATGTGTTCATGTGATGCTAGAAGCCTTGCTACCAGTATTTTAAATGCCAGCATTTCAGCTGAGCTTCCAAACTAAGACAGACTAGGAAGAAGAAGAGGCAGATTACTTTTGAATGTTTAGTTACTGGAAACATTATAAATAGAAGGAGAACACTGTTGGATAGCAACAGAATATTGAAACATGATTAATACCACCAGAACATTGTCAGATATGGTGCCAGAAGATAATCCCATCAGGTTGGAAGGCACTCAAATTACAACTAGGGAAGTGCTGCTTCCTCAGAATCAAAATGGCAGAAATGATATAAATGGAGTAAAGTTTTCAGGATTCTCATTTACTGATGGGGCACAACTCAAAATGAGAACAGCTATAAACATTCATTAATAATTGGAATATTGTTGTTGTTGTCAGGTGCCATCAAGTCAGAACCGACTCAGCGACCCCATGCATAGCAGAACGAAACAATGTCTGATCCTGGGCCAACCTCACTACTGATGCCACACTTGAGTCCATCAATGATGCCACCTGGCCAATCCATCTCGATGGGAGTCTTCCTCTCTTTCTCTGACCCTCCACCTTACCCAGCATGACATCTTTCTCCAGCGACTATTCCCTCTGGACAATGTGTCCAAAGTATGAGAGACGAAGCTTAGCCATCTTGGCCTCCAAGGAGCACTCTGGCTGCACTTCTTCCAAAACAGATCTATTGGTTCTTTTGGCAGTCCATGGCACTTTCAGTATTCTAGGAAAATTGAATGTTGTCAAAATTGATAACAGATAAAGAACAATATACTATTCATTCATGTGTTGAAATGAATTGGCATTAGCCACTTTGAATCAGACAATTACATGGCTTAATATGCCAGTAATTACAAATTGAAGAGGAATGGTGTCATATTCATCATCAAAAGGAACATTTCAAGACCTGTCTTGAAATATACAGCTGACTGTGATAAGATAATGTCCATACTTCTACAAGACAGACTAAGGAGCTCTGGTAGCGTAGTGATTATGAGTCGGGCTGCTAACCTCAAGGTCAGCAGTTTGAAACTATCAGTCATTCCATGGAAGAAAGATGAAGCTTTCTGCTCTCATAAAGATTTATAGCTTCAGAAACCCTAGGTAGTGACACTATGAGTCAGAACTGACTCCATAACACACCACCATCACCACAAGGCAGATTATTTAATATCACTATTTTTCATATTTAGGCACCAACCATTAGAACCAATGATGATGAAATTGAAAAATTCTACCAACTTCTTCAAGGAGGTCTGGTAATGTAGTGGTTACAAGTTAGACTGTTAACCTCAAGGTCAATTGTACAAAACTATCAGTCGTTCCATGGGAGAAAGATGAAGCTTTCTGCTCCAGTAAAGATTTACAACCTTGGAAACCCTATACAGGATCCCTATGAGTCAAAACCAGCTCTCAACGGTATAACAACAGCAACTTCTTCTTCAGCCAGACATTGATCAAACATGCAATCAAGATATATTGATAATTACTGTTGATTGGAATACAAAAGTTGGAAACAAAAGAGGAATCTCAACTTGCAATACTGAAGGATTTGATGGGCAAAATATTGAATGATGCAGAAAGCATTAAAAAAAAAAAAAATGGAAGGAACACACAGAGTCATTGTATCAAAAATAATCGGTCAATGTTCAACCATTTCAAGAGGTAGCATATGATCAAGAGAGTCCAATGTTGCACTGAAGGCTTTGGTAAAGAACAAGCTTCCGTGAATTAACGGAATACAAAAAGAATCTTTCAACAAACTGATGTAGAACTAGTCACTCATCTATGACAATAAATTTGAAAGACAACTACCTGACCCACAGATTAGAAAAGTCAACGGGATGTGAAAATTATTGGACATATCATTAATAGGAGTCTTGGTATGGCACTGGGAGTTAATACACTAGACTGAAAAGTCGGTTTGAACTGCAAGGTCAGCAGTTCAAGCTCACTAGTTGCTCCTTGGAAGCCCTATACAGGATCGCTAAGGGCCAGAACTGACTCTACAGCACTTAACAACAACAACAATCATTAATATAACATGCAAGTAAAATTTTACAGAAGATAATTAAAAAACAACTGCAACAGTATATCGACAGGGAACGGCCAGAGGTTCAAGTCAGATTCAGACAAGGACATGGAATGAGGTTTAGCATTGCTGATGCCAGATGAAACCAGAGAATACCAAAAAGATGTTTACCTGTGCTTTATTAACTAAACAAAAACTTTCGATTATGTGGATCATGACAAGCTATGGAAAACATTCTGGAGAATGGGCATTGGGAATACCTAATTGTGCTCATGAGAAACCTGTTCATAGATCAAGAGGCAGTTTTAGAACCGAACAAGGAGATACTGATAAAGTTGGGAAAGGTGTATGCCAGGGTTTTAGTCTTTCACCATACTTATTCAATATGTATGCTAAATAAATAATCTCAAAAGTTGAATTATATGAACAACAAGGAGTCAGGATTGAAGGAAGACTCATTAACAATTTGCAAGATGCAGATGATACAACCTTGTTTATTGAAAGTGAAGAGGACTTGGGCTTCTGGTTTGGTGGTGGCAGAGGCAGAGCCAGGTAGAACAGACTCCATGGGGGAGGGGCTGAAAACCCAGAGAAGCTGCTTTAACAGAACAACACCAGAGCTCTGGATCTAGCATAATGTGCAAGGTGTCAGTTTCCCACAGCCACCAGTGGAAAAATCACGGTATAAAAGAAAATATTGAGATTTAGGAAGCTCTCGAAACATGGGACTCCCTCTATGGCCACTCCACCTGGGTGGAGGTCAGAGGGCGGGGTTACAGCCAGACAGGCACAGTGAACTGGCACTAATAGCGGTGTAGTGACATTTGCAAAATGAGGTGTGGGGGAATTCTACACATTTTTTTTCCTCTTCTTCCCTGTCGCACTTTCTTTGCCCAGCCTGGACGCCCTCAGGCAGGTTTGTGTGCATTCCTAAAAAAGTCCAGCGTTGAGCCCACAGTTTTCACACAGCACAGAGAGAAAGAGTCCCATCAGTCCAAGGACAAATTCTTTGGCAGCTGATTATGACGTCTGCCTGTGGGTCCCAGCCCTAAAGTTAACTTGTGCAGGACCCTTTACTCTGGCCTATCCAGCAAGAAAAAAGCAGGTCTGGCCTGACAGAAAAACCATATGAACAATCTGTAAAACTCCAACATAAAAGAACGCAACTATTTCGAGAATTACGCTGTGCACACGTAGAAACCTAACTGACCTTCAGAGACAAAAATAGTAGACAATCTTTCTCCCACTAACTTCTCAATATCTATCTGCTCACCTCTAACGAGGTGACTAGAGGAGTGTCCTGAGCAAGCAGACTCCCTCTGCTGGACAACCACTGCTGGAAACTTCTATGGTACAAACACACTGCCTGTGTAGCAAGGCACATGGCCAGTCAGCCACAGTTTTATTTTTGTTTCAGTGGTGGCTTTTGTCTCTGCTTTTATATTGCTTCTGCTTTTGATCCTTTTGATCAAACATTTTTCCTGGAGGTGGGAGGTTTTTTTTCCCTATGTTACTCAAGAAAAGACAGCAATTGTGGCCATATAGACAAGAGCCTATAACAGCTTCTAAGTGTTACATGTGAAAGGGAAGCCTATCTCCTGATCGTATCTACTAGTAGACACCCAGTAAACTTAATAACACAACAATAAACATCCATTTAAGCATTAAAAACTCACATAACTACTGGAAAGGACCAAAAACAACAACAACAAAAGATCACAAAACATGTCCAAAAACTGAAAAGAGTAACTGAGACAAATGAGCTAGAGACAGACAAAGGTTTTCCAGAAGAGGAAGAGACGGTTTTAGATTTGCCTGAGAAGGAATTCAGAAGAATGATATGGAAACAAATTCAAATGCTCCAAAAAGGGGTGGACGAAAACAAGGAAGAAGTCAGGAAAGTACTACAAGAGCAGTCAAACAAGATCAATACAGCATTGGAAACAATTCAAAACCTGCAAAAAGAGGCACAGATGATAAATTAAATATACAATATATGAGGTCCAGATGGTAATAAAATATCAGAAATGGACAATACACTGAAAGGAGAAAGGAGCAGAATGGAAGAGATGGAAGCCAGAACCAGTGAGCTGGAAGACAAATCTCTCAATACTGCTAAGATAGAAGAGCAAGCAGAAAAAGGGATAAAAAAAAAGTCTGAAGAGAGTCTAAGATTCATGCTGGATAGAATGAAGAGGAAAAACTTAAGAATTATTAGCATTCCAGAACAGGAAGAATCAGAGAAGTCCACAGAAGATATTATTGAAGAGCTTCTGTAAGAAAATTTCCCTAACATCTTGAAAGATAAGAAGATACACATTCAAGAAGCCAAACGTACCCCAGGAAGGATAGACCCCAAAAGAAAATCACCAAGACATATCATAATCAAGCTCTCCAAAATCACAGACAAGGTGAGAATCCTAAAAGCAGCCAGGGAAAAGAGAAGTGTTACTTACAAAGGCAAGCAAATCAGATTAAGCTCTGACTTTGCTGCATAAACCATGCAGGCAAGAAGGCAATGAGGAGACATATACAAAGTCCTAAAAGAAAAAAAAATTGTCAACCAAGAATCATCATCTATCCAGAAAAACTGTCAATCAAATATGATGGTGCAATCAAAATATTCCAGGATAAACAGAAGTTAAGAGAGTGCTTCAAAGCCAATCCAGTGCTTCAAAACATCTTAAAGAGAGTTCTTTGGACTTAAAACCAACAAGAACAGACACCTAGAGATTGACAGATGTGGCAACACCACTTGAAACTCAGAAGACGGATAGCAGAGTCCAGAACAGAACAAAATTACAGCAACAAATTCAAAGGAGCTGGGAGGTCAACCAAAGATCAAAATAATATCAGTGGCAAAGAAAGGAAAATTTTGGGAACAGAGATCCAGGTGGTGAGGAGGTCAGGTAGATTACAGGAAACAATGTTGTTGTTGTTGTTAAGTGCCATCGAGTCGGGTCCGACCCATAGCGACCCTGTACAGGGTTTCCAAGGGTGTAAATCTTTACGGGAGTAGAAAGCCTCATCTTTCTCCCGCGGAGTGGCTGGTAGTTTCGAACCGCTGACCTTAAGGTTCGCAGCCCGATTCGTAACCACTACGCTACTAGATAGTCTTAAATGGAGGTAAAAGTTAATAGACTATAAGGTAACCTCAAAGAAAGTTAATACTTCACTACTTACCATGAAAATGAACTTCCAAGCAGAACAAGCAGACATGAAAACTAAGAGGAAACTGACAAGAAATAGTACAAAAAAACACAAATTCAGCACACGAAGACATGCAGAACAAAGGAATGAACAGCACAAGCAAAAAATTAACATAATGGCAGCAATTAATTCATACCTACTCATAATTACATTGAATGTCAATGGATTAAATGCACCAGTGAAGAGACAGAGAATGGCAGAATGGATAAGAAAACAAGACCCTTCGATACGCTGCCTGCAAGACAGACACCTTACACAACAAGACAAAAAATACTAAAAGTTAAAGGATGGAAAACATATACCAAACTAACTGCAACAATAAACAAGCAGGAGTGAAAGTGAAGAGGAATTAAAATACTTACTGAAGAAGATCAAACAGCACAGCCTTTAGGATGGTATGTACCTCCATGTCAAAAAAACAAAACAGTAATTCTCACCTCAGGACTAATAAACAACATGATAAATAGATAAAAGAATGATGTTGTCAAATGCAGCGTTTTCCTTGGATCCACTATCAACACTATGGAAACAACAGTCAAGAAACCGAAAAATGGATTGCATTAAGCAAATCAGCTGTACAAGACCTCTTTAAAGTGTTTGAAAACAAAGGTGTGCCTAACCCAAGCCATGGTATTTTCAAGAACCTCATATGTATGTGAAAGATGTATAATTGAATAAGGAAGACTGCAGAAGAATTGACACATTCTATCGTGTTGGAGAAGAATGTTAAAAGTACCATGGGCTACAAGAAGAACAAGCAAATCTGTATTGGAAGAAATACAGTCAGAGTGCTCCTTAGAAGCCAGGATGGCCAGACTTCATAACTCATACTTCAGACATATTATCAAGCAGGATCAGTTCCTGGAGGATATCATGCTAGGTAAAGTGGAGGGTCAGCAAAAAAGAGGAAGATCTCAAACAAGAAGGACTGGCACAGTGGCAATAGCAATGGACTAAGGTGTAACAATTGTGAGGCTGGTACAGGACAGCAGTATTTTATTCTGTTGTGCAATCAAGTCACTCTGACTTGAGGGCAGTGGTAAGATAAAGCACTGGACCGCAAGTTCGGTTTAAACCACAAGGTCAACTGTTCAAACTACCAGTTGCTCCCTGGAAATCTTATGCAGGGTTGCTGTGAGTCAGAACTGACTAGAGGGTACTTTACAACAACAAGAAGGCCAGTCATTCCTCAAGTGTTCTGAATGAAGCATTGATTCCAATCATTTACATGCAAATGCTAGTATTAAGTCTCAAGTTATTAATATCCATTGCTTTGTGTATCTTATCTCTGTACCTAAGAGTAAGTGGTCAGTGCCGTGGAGTCAGTTCCGACTCATAATGACCCTGCAAAGGGTTTCTGAGGCTGTAAATCTTTGTGGGAACAGAGGGTCTCATCTATTCCCATGGAACAGCTGGTGGCTTCCAGCTGCTGAACTTGGAGATGGCAGCCCGATTTGTAACCACTAAGCTACAAGCTGGCAGCTCAAAATGGCCACAGCTGACCCTGAACTGTTTATTAACAGGGAAAAGGCCAGAACAGGGGTGTGGAGAGGGAGAGAGTTTAAAAACAAAACAGGCCTAAATTAATCCCTGAGGTACAGCATAACAACCAAAAGTGGCATCTTGAAATTTATCAGACAGGCTTGAAGGCAAGAAGCTAAAAGAGGACATTAAGGTCATACTCATTTTTTTTTTTTTTTTCCTTTTCTCTCGCCTCTCCTTTTTGCACAATTATAGACTACAGCAATCAATCTGATTCTTTTTGTTTTGCTTTGTTTTTTATTTTCAGGATTTTTTTTTTCTTTTCTTCTTTACTTATTTGCTGTTGCTGGTTTTTTTCTCTCTTTTGTTTTGTCTTTGTTCTTCCTTTTACCTTTATGGGGCCCTTTTTCTCCCTATACTACCCAAGAAGAGACATCAATTACTGCCATAGTCAAGATACAATTAAACCCTATAAAGCTTCACAATCCAGGAAAGAATCAATACAACTGCCATACACCAGGGAGGCAGACAACAACTGTGAAAGTTACTCTGAGTTAAGCAATAAGAAGAGTGAAAAGGGAAGCACACATCTTGATTACATCTACCTGAAGGCAATAGGAAAGCATTAAAAATACCAAAACACACACTCAATTAAGATTTAAGGCCACAAGTAAACACGAAACAAGTCCAAGAAGCAAAAACAGATGACCATATCAGCACACGTCCAGATACAAACTTTATATGGAAAGGAAAGAGACCCAGGATAAGCAAAGCATTGCTTAAGAAGAAGACTAAGGTTTGAAACCTCTCACTCCCCAATTTAAAAATGTATTACATGGCTACAGTGGACAAAACAGCTTGGTACTGGTACAATGAAAGATACATTGATGAATGAAACAGAATTGAGAATTCAGAAAGAGGAAAAAATCCATCCACAAAGAGCAAACTGATTTTTGACAAAGCACCTAAATATATGGCATGGGAAGGTGATAGTCTCTTCAACAGATGGTGCTGGTATAAATGGAGAGTGATATGCTAAAGATTGAAGCAAGATATTTACCTCAGGCCTTATAAAAAACCAATTCAACATGGATTAAAGACCAAATAAATTCAAGAATTGTGAAGGCCACTAATGAAAAAATAGGGACAAATATGAGGGCTCCAATACAGAGCACACACAGACTGCCAAACATTGTGAAAATTACACAAACAAAAGAAGAGAAAATAGATGATTGGGCCATACTAAAAATTAAAAACTTATGTGCATCAAAAGACTTCACCAAAAGAGTAAAAAGGGAACACATAGAATGGGAAAATATCTTTTGTAATGACACATCAGACAAGGGACCCATTTCTAAAATATATAGGAAATTACAATACCTCTACAAGAAAAATACAAATAACACAATTTAAAAATGGGCATAGGAGCTTCCGGTAAGGCAGGAGAGCCAGAAAAGGTAGGGACTTGCTCCGGCGGGAAAAAACGAGTGGGGTCTCGAAAAGGAAACATTCATAGACCAGTCCCATGGCTTTTAAACTATCATAAACTCTCCTGGACTCACATTTTTGAGAAATCACACTAATAAGGATAAAGAAAAGCGCGTATTTTGGGACTCTTTCTTGTGGGGACTGCGGGTCGCTCCAGCGACAGCAGAGTTTAGAGAGTGGGGCCAGAGCTGGCCCGTTTGGAAAGTGGTGTCTCCCAGAAGGGCCAGAAGCAATATAACTTCCTCCCGCCCCAAGTCTCCCTGCCCTGGCTTGAGACCCCAATAAAAATCGGCCAGGTGCAGCTCACCCATGCCCGGAGAGTGTGAGAAATTCTGGAGAGTGTAAGAAAAGCTGTGGCGGCTTCTTGACATCACCCATCAGTCGCTGCAGCTAAGCACCCTGCCCCCACTCCTAGCTAGCTGTGGGATCTCACAAAGGAAACGTTCATATACCAGTCTCGTGACTTTTAAACTATCGTAAACTCTCCTGGAGTCACATTTTTGAGAAACCACGCTAACAAGGATAAAGAAAAGTGAGTATTTTGGAACTCTTTCCTGTGAGGACCGCAGGTCAATCCTGTGACTGCAGAGTTTAGAGAGCAGGACCAGGGCTGGCCTGCTCAGAGAGCTGCATCTCCCAGAAGGGCCAGAGGCAATATAACTTCCTCCCGCCCCAAGTCTTCCTGCCCTGGCTTGAGAGCCCAATAAGAATCAGCTGGGTGCAGCACACCCATGCACGGAGAGTTCTTGTTGACTACACATCCCTCCTGGAGGTGGGAACTTATCCTCCCTATGTCCCATAAGAAGAAGCAGCAATCATGCACCATATAGCCAAGCTACAACATAATACTCCACCACTTAGACGAGACCCAACAACATTTGCTATGCATTACAGACGAAAAGGGAAGCCCATCTCCTGATCACATTAATAACAATAATCATAATAATAAAGCAATAACTATGACTAATAAGAAACAATCAACTTTATCAAAGCATGTCCAAAAACAGAAGAAAGGATCTGATGCAAATGAACTGGAGACAGACAAAGCCTTCATAGAGGAGGAGGAGCGGATTTTGGATATGCCTGAGAGGGAATTCAGGAGAATGATGTGGAAACAAATTCAAATAATCTGAAAAGGGATCAAGGAAAATAAGGAAGAAGTAAAAAAATTTCTCCAGGAAAAATCAAATAGGATA
>NW_006408594.1:8925943-8933061 GCF_000296735.1 Chrysochloris asiatica
CATAACATGGATGAACCTTGAGGACATTATGTTGAGTGTAGTTAGTAAGTCACAAAAAGAGAAATACTGCATAGGAGCACTATTGTAAAAGACTCACTGGAGAAGGTTATCATGTTTGGTAAGGTGGAGGGTCAGAGAAAAAGAGGAAGAACCCCAACTGGATGGATTCGCCAAGTGGCAGCATCGATGAACTCAAGCGTGGCAACAATAGTGAGGTTGGCCCAGGATCGGGCAGTGTTTCCTTCTGCTGTGCATAAGGTAGCTATGGGTCGGTTCCAACTCAATGGCACTAAACAAAACAAAAACAAAAAGAAAAATAGCCCATACTAAAAAGGAGGGAAAAATTATTTGTTGGTTACTGGGGTGTAGGAGGTGGAGTGAAGGTGGAACACAGGGTAGGGAATAGACACGGGATAGTTTGGGTGCTGGGGAAGGGGGCAATACACAAGAAGGGGGAGGGCATGGAAGACCAAGGCGGATGGGAGAATGATTAAGCAGGTTTGCAAGGGCTATCTGGGATAGAGGTAAGTAATGATAAATGCACAACCTTGGAACAACAGGGCTCTGGGGTACAGGGATTGAGCCATGGTTGGAATGGGCAAAAGGGAGGAAATAATGATAAGATGCTTGGCTGTCTTTTTAATCTTGGTTTCACTTGCATACCATTATAAAATAGACACTTTAGTGGGAGAGAAAGGAATGGCCAGAAATATCACCATAGATAGCTTGTAAGTCCATCTTCTGCCCTTAACTGATTGGAATACCTAAAATGGGGCTACAAGGTGCACTGTGAAGGAGGCTTCCTGTGGAGCCTCTGCATTACATAAGACCATAGGTGGAATCCTGATCCTCTTTCAGAATCTTCTGTAGTGGGAAATTTCCACTTGAAAGGAAAAGCAGATCAGCCTGGAGATACTAGAAGAACAGAACATACTTCTTGAAAGAAAGACCTACAGGAAAAATACAAAACAATAAAAGCAGTCCAACTGACTACTACAAGAACAAGTAAGTTGCTTGCCCAGGAGTTGTTGAGGCAAGTGGTCAGGTCCCCTCAGGGCAAATCCTCTTCCAAGACTAAGACTCAGTTAGAATACACAAGCAGAAATGTGCTTTGACTGATGACCACTTTGGTCATTGATAAGGGGAAGTGAGGGAAAAACAGCAATGATGCTGTGAGCTAAGTCCTACCACATTCAACAGACTCCTGTGAACCCGGGTGGAGTTCTGGATGGCCAGCATTATGGAAAGATCTGGGAACTCCTGGGCCCAGAGTCAGTGACATAGCCACAGAGGACTAGAGTGAGAATGAAGCGTCCAGCAGATAAGAAGAGAGGGCATATGCACAAAAACACCCACACTTGCAGATAATACCCTCTGGACCTGGCTTCAATGGCTAGATGATCAGAATTCAACTAGAAGAAAGAAAAGGAAAAAAAAAAAAAAGAGTAATCTCATACAATTTGATGAACTTGACCTACACCTATGGATGCTCAAAAGAGGAAACAAATCTTTACAGCGAGGATCATTCCCACCCCCTCAATATACAGTGTAGATAGGGTTGGGCAACTTGGACATTGGCTACCCAAAATGGGGGGCTACAAAGGCAAGAAGTGACTGGCTTAAAAGCTTTCAAAGGAAGGCTAGATCCACAGGGCATGGAGGAAGGTAAAATCTCCACTGAATAGTATCCAATCTGTCGTGGCTGATGAAAGGAGATGGGGATAATACTTTTGTGGTGCAATAGTGAATAATTGCTATCAGGACTGACTGTGAGGGTTGGAAATGTAAAGATAGACATTTTGTAGCCAAAGGGGCCTAGTGGTTGACTTTGCAGTCTAGAAGCGGAAGTCCCTGGGATCATCAAAGGAGAAGAGCGGAGTGCGGGACCCTACCCAGAGAAACAGTGATGCCAGAGTTGGAGGCAGAGAGGATGACGTGGAGAAGTGGAGCAGCTGGGAACTCTAGACACAGAGAGGGAGAGGGCATGTGTGCTGATGACCAGGGGGCAGGCTTGCAGTGTATACTCTGTGGTTGGTTGATGATGCATGGAGCGGATTGTAACCATGGCAACGAAACAATAAACGATAGGATGAATGTAAAACTAATGTTCTCCCATGTAAATATCACATAAGTCACATTAAAACTTGAAGAAGAAAAAAAACAAAAAAGAGTAAGTGGTAAAATCTGCTAAACACCAAAACAAGATTTCAAAGCCTTACCTCTTTCCCTGTTCTTTGTCCCTATCTTGACCCTGAGATAAATCCTTGACAATGGTAATGTCCTTCAGCTAGAATTAAAAAATGAAACTTTTCATTTTTCCTTCTATACTCCTATAATAATCTGTGAACATTTTACTGGGTTAAATTGTTTGCAACATTGGCTCTCATTGTTACCAATTATCCCTTCCACACTAAATCTGGGACTAGCCACATGAATTGATTGACAGTCAGATTATATAATATGAAGGAACGCTGAAAATTTTTTTGTGTTTCAGGGTTTACCCTATCTTGCAGTTCTTGAAACTCTGCTCTCTTGTGAGGAAGCTGGTCTAGCTTCTTGGATAATGACACATGTCCAAGGTACCCTTGTTCCTCTGCCAATATTCTAACTACTAGGTATGTGAATGAGGCATAAACTATTCAGCCAGTAACCTGTCAACTAACCTCAGAGACATGAACAAGCCCAGCAAAGATCAATCTGTTCTTTTTAAGCCAGTAAATTTTGGAGCAGGTCATTATATAGAAGAAGCTAATATGGAAACTGATACCTAAAAGTAGGATGCTGCCATGACCAGAAATTTAGAACATGTGCATGGGTTTGGGTTCCAGTGGATATAGCCTGAAAAAGAGACCTGGAAACTATTAGTGAAAATACGAAAAATGGAGAGGAAAACTCACTTGTGGTACTCTAGATGATAACAAATGTATTTAATAAATTTCAGATCATGGAAAAATTATTCTAGAAATACTGCTGAAAGAATCAGTTGACTTATTTAGGTGCCTGTGGTAAGGTAGAGAAAGAGAGATGAGCTCTAAAAAATTGCTCAGCTTGCAAAGCAGAATTTAGAAGAAACATAAAGAGATCAAGATTTTCTGGATTGTAAAATAAAGCTATTTCTCAGTCCCAGTCTCTCATAAGCCAGTAAAATATCCTCAAACAAGAAATAGCTTCAAGGTAAAGAATAAATCAAGGATGTGACTCTAAGACACTTTGTTAAGACCTCTGAAAGATTTAATGTACTGACTGTCAGACATTCTTAACTAGAAAAAAAAAAAAAAAAGCTAAGAATCTTAGAAAATTGCCCCATCGTGGCAAGTGAACTGGACTGTAAGTGGAAATACTGCATAGAAATCCCACAACCTTTTAAAGGACTTGTATCACCAAAAGAACCATCAGCTTTAACTGCATGAGACTGATATTGGTCAAAAACAAAAGCACATTAGGACCCAATTTTCTATGGGTATGGATCAAGAAGGAAATGTCACTCAGCTGTTAACCTGAGTAAAGGAAGGGCATCTCAGGGGGATGGAGTCCTGATATGGCATTGTAGGATAGTACTAAACCACAAGGTCACTTTGAACAGCAAGGTCAGTGATTCAAATCCACCAGTTGCTACTCGAAAATCCTATACAGGGTCGCTATGAGTTAGAATCAAGTCAACAGCTTTTACCAACAACAACATATTAGCGGTGGAGAGGTAAGAGTCAAGAGACTAGATCCATAAAAAAACAATAGAATCCTCCCAGGGTGGTAAAAGTGAGCCCTGACCATGGAATACTTTCTGTATCCAGAGCAAATGGACAGGATAACTTTTGCCTGTAAGGATTTTCAGAATTGCTATGGACCAGTGATTGCTGTGTGCCTCCCTTTGTTCTCACTTGTATGGTGTCCTTTCCCTGTCTAGGTCATGTTGAGTATGTCTCCTGATTAAGATGTTCTCTACATCTGGACCTGACATAGGTCAGAAGACAGTGCACTTCAAGCCTGATGTTATAATTGGATGATATTTTGGAGCATTCAGAGATTCAACAAGCAGTTTGTATACATGTGGATAAAATGTGAATAATTTTTCATAGAGCAGCCTGAAGAAGTAACCACAGCTTCTTTTTTAAAATGCCCATGCATTTTTGGTTTGTCCTGCCCTATTTCTCTTAGAACCTGCCATTATTTAATACACCCAGACTAGCCTGCAATGTCTAGGTTTGTTCAAATAAGCTTATTCCACTGGGGTAGGAATGCAAATTTTCAGCAGGGGGTCAAATCAGAATGAGCCAGTTTGGTTTGAAGCCCTGGTTTAGAAGACAAGTAATGCCTTTGAATATATCATAGATGAGGACAGTGAGATACGTCAACAATTAATAATCACTAGTGGTGCTTTTGAAAACCCTATATAGGGTCGCTATGGGTCGGAATCAACTCAACGGCACTTAGCAACAACAACAACAACAGTGATGTTTTTAAGGAGCTCAGGTGTGGTGCTATAGATTATGCATTAGATTTCCAACCCACCAGCCACTCCAAGGTAGACAGATAGGGCTTTCTGCTCCCATAAGTATGTACAGTACAGCCTCAGAAACCCTATATAGGATAGCTGTGAGTCAGAATAGAGTCAGTGGGAGTGAGTGAGTGAAAGCAAGGGAGCTTACTGTGTCAAGTCTGATCTCGTCTGCTGGGAGAGGACAGACATGTGGCTCAGTTTCCCCTATTTCCTCAATTCCTAGTCAGCAAACTGCCAGACAGGAGTAAGACAATCTGGGACCACCTAACCTGCAGCCAACCTGCCAATGTCAGTCAACCTTCTGATTGAATGCAAACATATGCGCAAGACCCTCTGAGATCCAATGCACCCAGCTCAATGCATAAGACAATCTCATCAGCATTATGAGCAAAAGTTAACAGATACATCTCTAAATACTGATATGCGTTGTTAACTGTATTGTGAGAATGTCACCCTATAACCAGTGGGATCAGGTGTACATATTCTATTTTGGAAACCATAATTCTGGTTATTAAAATATTTATATTTACTGTCTTATTTACTTTGGAGGAAAGTCTCTTCTCTTCCCTGCTTAGACTACAAACTCTTCAGAAGAAATGAAACAGTGGTTAATACCACAGATTCTGAAGTCCATTTTCATGGGTTCAAATCTCAACTCCCCAATTATAAATTCTGTTACCTGAGTAAATTATTTAACTTCTTTGTAATTAATTTCCTTAATACTAAAATATGGATAATAATAGTGTCACCTACTTCTAAATTTGTTGAGAGAATAGTATAGATCAATATATGCCATTTACTTACAGTTGTTGTTCTTAGGTACTATCAAGACAGTTCTGACTTATAGCGACTCTGTGCACAACAGAACAAAACGCTACCTCATCCTGTGCTATCCTCACAATTGTTGCTACACTTGAGCCTATTGTCCCTGCCACTGTGCCAGTTCACCTCTTTGGAAGACCTTCTCCTTTTTCATTGACCTTCAACTTTACCAAATACAATGTCCTTCTCCAGGGATTGATCCCTTCTGATAATAAGTCCAAAGTATGAGACAAAGTCTGGCTATCCTGGCTTCTAAGGAGCATTCTGACTGTACTTCATCCAACAGAGACTTGTTTATTCTTATAGAAGTCCGTGGTACTTTCAGTATTCTTCTCTGAGACCACAACTCAAATGTATCAATTCTTCTGCTGTCTTCCATATTCTTTCATTGCCCAAGTTTCACAGGTATATGAGGTGATTGAAAATACCATGGCTAGGGTCAGACTCAATTTATTCCTCACTTACATCATTACATTTATTATTTCCTTAATCCTAAAATATGATTGATAATAATGGCACCTGCTTCTAAAGTTAAGGAGCTCTGATAGCATAGTGGTTACGAATCAGGCTGGTAATCTCATGGTCAGCAGTTCAAAACTACCAGTGGCTCTGTGGGAGAAAGATGAGGCTTTCTGCTCCTGTAAAGATATACAGCCTCAGAAACCCTATACATGGTCGCTATGAGTTGGAACCGACTCCATGGCACATAACCACCACCACTTGTAAAGTTGTTGGGAGAATAGTGCATGTCGATATGAATTATTTACTTATAGTTGTTGTTGTTAGATGCCATCAAGTCAGTTCTGACTTATAGTGACCCTGTGCACAACCTTTAAAGAGGTCTTGCACAATAGATAAGCCCAATGAAATACATTGTTTAGTTTCTTGACTGCTGATTCCATGAGTGTTGATAGCGGATCCAAGAAAAATGAAGTCTTTGACAACTGTAATCTTTTCTCCATTTATCATGATGTTATTTATTGGACATGTGGTGAGGATTTTTTTTTCTTTACATTGAGGTGCAATCCATACTGAAAATAGTAGTTTTTGTCTTCATTAGTAAATATTTTAAGTCCTCATTACTTTCAGCAAGCAAGGTTGTATCATTTGCACATTGCAGGTTTCTAATGGGTCTTCTTCCAATGCTGACACCACGTTCTTCTTCAAATAATCCAACTTCAGTTTATGTACTCAGCATACAGATTGAATGACCATGGTGAAAGAATACAACTGTGTTGCACACCTTTCCTGAGTTTAAACTATTCAGCATCCCTTTGTTCTGTTTGAATGACTGCCTCTTGGTCTATGTACATGTTCCTAATGAGCACAATAAATTGTTCTGGAATAATATCCATTCCTCAAAGTGTTATCCATAGTGTGTCCTGATCCACGCAGTTAGAAGCCATTGCCAAGTCAATAAAGCACAAGGAAACATCTTTCTGATATTCTCTGCTTTCAGTCAAGATTTGCCTGATGTCACCCACAATATCACTAGTTCCACATCCTCTTCTGAATCCAGCTTGAGTTTTTGGTAGATCACTGCTGATGTACAGTTACAGTCCATTTTTATTCATCTTCAGCAAAATTTTACTTGTACTGATATTAATGATGTTGTTTGATGATTTGTCCAGTATGCTGGCTCACCTTTCTTTGCAATAGGCACAAATATGGATCTCTTCCAATCGGTTGGCCAGGTAACTGTCTTGTAAATTTCTTGACATACATGAGTTAGCACCTCCAGTGCTGCATCAGGTTTTCCTTTTTTTAAAGTTTTTATTGTGATTTGAGTGAAAGTTTA
>NW_006408594.1:8934127-8944643 GCF_000296735.1 Chrysochloris asiatica
TACCAAACATGATATCCTTCTCCAGGGACTGGTTCCTTCTGACAATATGTCCGAAGTATGAGAGATGAAGTTTGGCCATCCTGGCCTCCAAGGAACACTCGGGCTGCACTTCTTCCAACACAGACCGGTTCGTTCTTTTGGCAGCCCATGGTACTTTCAATATTCTCCTCCAACACCATAACTTAAATTCATAAATTTTTCCATGGTCTTCCTTATTCACTGTCCAGCTTTCGCTTGCATATGAGGTTATTGAAAACAGTATGGCTTGGGTCAGGCACACCTTAGTCTTCAAGCTGACATCTTTGCTCTTCTTTGCTATTAGAATACACCTTTCTGTGTAGAAAAAAACTACCATAAGCATGTGAATACACTTGATGTGCAACTTCCAGGCTGACCAAGCTTGAGAAGCACAACCCTTAACTATCTCTATTTCAGTTCCTCAACAGAATTTTTCATGTGGTCTGTTGTTGTTGTTGTTGTTAAGTGCTGTAGAGTCAGTTCCCACCCATAGTGACCCTATATAGGGTTTCTGAGGAGTGACTGGTGAGCTTGAACCTCCAACCTCGCGGTTCAAACCAACTTTGCCATCTAGCACATTAATCCAGAATGTCACACCATGAGTCCTTATGGGTGTATGGGTACTGTTTTTCCCAAGACAATAATTGAATCACAGGACAGTCACATGACAATCAAGTAGCACAAAATCTTTGAAGGAAACTCTAACATTGTGTTATCATGAGATGAAGCCTGAAAATGCATCTGAATTCGCTATAAGGCCTTGAGAATCATGACCTGGTCAATTTAACATATTTTTGGGTAGGTGGTTACAATTCAATCCATGACACTCCCTCCTTTGGCCCCCCAATTTCATGTCCTTGCTACATGCAAAAAAAAACTTTCATGTTATCATATCATCCCCAAAGTCTTAAACTAGCTCAAAATCTAAATTCTATCCTAGGGCAAGAGACAGACTACTTACAAATATGTAGTCACTGAAAACCATATGAATAGCAGTGGAACACTGTCAGAACCAGAATATATTATGTTTAGATTCCTTCAATAATGCAATTTAAGGCTTTTACTTTTCTTCAGGTTTTGTTGTTATTGTTTTATCCTTGAGAAATGTCAAACATGTTCTTTCTTGTTTTTTAGTTTTCTAACTCTAGGTCTTTGCACATTTCATTATAATCTTCTTGTGTTTTCAAGTCATCCTCTGAAATCTTCTGTCCAGCTCTTTTACTTTTTGCTTTAGTTCCTCTACACTGAAAACACTAGAGTCTCTTCTAGAATCCATTTTGGTCTTTTCTTCCTTACCTATCTTTTCAATGACCTTTTGCTTTCTAATATATAATGTCCTTGATATCATTCCAGAAGTTGACTTGTCTTCAGTCACTAATGCTCAGTGTGGCAAATATATTCTTGAGATGGTCTCTAAATCTAGGTGGGATATACTGAAGGTTGTACCTTGGCCCTGTGTACATGTTTTAATTTTCCTGAATTTTCTACTTGAATTTACATACAAGTAAGCAATGGTCTGTTCCACAGTTGACCCCTGGTCATATTCTGACTGACGATATTGAACTTATGTCCAGTTTCTTTCCACATATGTAGTCGACTTGATGTCTGTGTATTCCATCCAGGGAGGTCCATATGTATGTTGTTGAAAAATGCATTTACAATGAATAAATCTTTGGTCTTGCAAAAGTCTATTGCAGAGAGTGGCTTCGCTTCTGCTGTTTAACACAGTCCCATGCAACACAGATGGATCTCATAAGCTAGCATCTATCTCCTGTCTAGAATAACTCTGAATTCACTTGTAAAAATATATAATATTGCCATATTCACAGCTTTTGCTATGAGCTTTGTAGACCTTAGGGAAAAACCAGTCTGGCAACAATTGTTTCAGCTTCCGTGGATTGAATTCAAAGGGAATTGTATGAGCCAATCCCGTTCACAGAAAACCTAAGTACAAAGTAACAGCATTTATGAGATCACAAAAGCAGATAACAAACTAAAGTAAAGCTGACCAACCCCTATAGACCTCACCACAATCAATTACCAACCAGAACCCACAAACCCCCACTATTACATACAGGCACCTACGTAAATAGGCAAAGAATAGTGAACATAAGTGAAAAGTAGTCTAAACTTAATAATCTACATTCCCTGCAGCAATTAGCCAGGTTGGGCCTTATGCCTCACAGCTTCAAAAGAAAGAAACATAGGAACACTGCAGTTAAGCAATTTAATGAATACTTTAGAAAAGCAAAATAATTAAGTAGGTGTTAGTAATACTTTTACTATGAAAATAGTAGTGTAATATGTAGGATAGAAGATTGATAATCACCTAGTATAAACAATAAAGTAGTGTAAGCATTGATGATTAATAGAAACTTATATTACTAAGAAGATGTAATCAGGAGTCTGATAAGTAGAAATGATTTGTGTAAGGTTTAACTTGATCTTTTAGTGGGAATAAGAAGAAGCAATTTATCACTTATGTAGGAGAGGAGATGATGTCAAAAGGAAAATGTTCAATGGTTGAAACATGAACAGAATATGGAAAGGTCAGTGTGGACATCACAGAAATACTTTTGTTAAGGTTGTCTAATCACAGGGTAAAGGAATGTTGTGAAAAAAACTGTGTAATAATTCAAGGAAAAATCAAAGTATCAAATCATTATGTACTGTGTAATTTTAAGTACAAAAATAAAGACTTGCTGAGCCAGGGCAGAGAAAAAGAGAAGAAAAGAGAGAGAGCTCCATCAGCCAACTAAGCAGAGGCTCCTCAATTGCTTTCATTTCCGCCGACTCCGCGTCTCCTCTTGTGTCCTGCGACCCTGCAAGAGTGGGACTCCCGCAGTCTATCATGTGATTTCTGGTGTTGCTATCACCAACACCAAAGTTTCCAACTACTGATTCTTTTTATCATCTTTTGCATTCCAATCACAAATGATTATCAGTGCATTTTTTTTAACCTAGACTTTCAATCTTTATTTTGTCTCCATAATATTTAGTTGACAGTGGTTTTCAGCTAAACATTTAAATACTTAACATGATTTTTATTCCCTTATACACTATTCATTCTATGTTTACATATATAGAGATTTATAAATATTACAAGTGTCATTAAGTAGAATATTACTTATGACATTTTTTAGAACAACTTTGATTTTGAACAAAGTTCAAAACTGGAGTATCTGGACTTTAAAAAACATTGTTTCTCTATAGCTAAGTTACTACTTTCAGGAAGCCATGGATGGAGGCTGAACTTAAAAGTCAAAACACTAACAAGTAAATTTTAAGAAAAAAGGGATTGCTAGAAATGGATTTAAATAAACACTGTACTAGACAAAGACAATAATCCAGTAGCATTCGACACAGATACACATGGAGGAGAGCCCATTGTAGCAGCTGATGCACAAAGCCTTATATCAATGCATTATGATTGCATGTTTAATCAACTTCAGACAGAATTATACTTAGTACAATCTGCATTCCAATTTTTAATGGATTCTTGCATCTATTTCTTTTAATTTTGAGTTGTGCCAATTCAGCAAATGGAGGTCTCAAAATACTTAATATCCCATCCATGTCTTAAAGTCCACTTTAATTTGAGGAAGCAGCTCTTCTCCGGTTGTATTTTAAGTGATTTGCAACCTGAGAGGCTCATCTTTCATTAGTATAGCAAACAATGTTCTGCTGCTATACAGAAGGTTTTCTGAACCTTACTTTCTGAACAAATTTTTAAGAAATAGTCAACCAGGTCCTCCTTCCTACTCTGTCTTAGACTGGCAGCTCTGCTTATACCTGTCCACCATAGGTGACCCTGCTAGTATTTGAAATATTGGTGGCATAGCTTCTAGGATAATAACAACATGCAGCCACTACAGCATGATACACTGATAGATGTGTGGTTGTTATAAGTAATAGATGGAGAGAAATATGCCTTACTTATGTCTCATTTAAACTTAACAAGTGTTATTGATCCTGTACCATGTTGAAAGCCCTGTGCTAAATGTCATGGGGGATAGCTACCAAGACAAAAAATTTCCATCCTACCCTAAGAAGCCCCAAGTGGATAGAATAGACAATAGATAATTCATTATGTAATAAAAGGCAGAATAAGATCTGTATTTCAGAAGAATTATAAATGAGAAAATGACAAAAGGAAATGTGGTAACTTATAGCTCGGGAGAAATTGAACATGATTTGATGAAAGAAGAATATTGATCCTTTGTTGTTGTTGTTGTGTTGTTAAGTGCCATTGAGTTGATTCAGACCCAATGATGTATAAATATTTTGACCAACATAGATATAGAAGGATAGATATTTCAGGAAGAATTAGAGACAAGGACACAGGTATGTGCAACAGAGTTCCAGGTGAATTTAGGAGGTGTTTAAAGGAAAGGGTGGAAAGTTACATAAGGGTAGCAAAATAATTAAGACTATTGGATGCAACACTGAAGTCTAAATCCTGGGTCTGTTATACTGTGACCCTCGGCAAGTTCACGTATTTTCATGCATACATAGACTGTTCCAGGCATGGTGAGTTCTCCCCTGTCCAACTGAGTCCTGAAATAGAATTCTATAGTGTCTGACAATGTTGATGCCTTCATTCCTGAACTTTCCATCTTGGACTTCTAAGACTCCACCCCTGTTTGCTTTCTCTCTTATTGGTTGCCTTTCTTTTAAGGTCATATGGGAAAACAACTGCTGCAAAGGAAACCAGCCTTTGTTCTCAGCACAGAACCCTTCTGTCTTTTTCTATGACCTTTTGTTTACTTAATATATGACGTACTTGATGTCATCTCACAACATATGTGGTCTTCAGTCACTCATGTTTGATGTATCCAATCTGTTATTAAGATGGTCTCTAAGCTCAGGTGGGATATACTCAAGGTTGTATTTTGTTCCGTTGGTTCCTACCACCTCATTTGTGGATGTTTTAAGTTGTCTGGTGACCACCTGCAGCTGCACACATCTCTATTCCCCCAAATACCTCAAAAGAACTTTCTCAAGCTTGGGGCTTTGGTTTGTGCCTGCATTTTCTCAACTCTCCTATGATCACATTGGTGAGTAAAGTTCTCCAAAAGCAGTCTTTTCTTACCCAGTACACTGTACACAGTCAGGCACTGAGCTGTAAAATTGCCCTTCACATCGGTTCAGTGACAATGATAACGACAGCTTAAACTTTAACATGCATGCAACAAATATTAATTGAATGACTACTTTGTGTCAAGTACTGTTCTAGGCACCAAGAATAAAAGAACAAAAAAAACGAAAACACACTGTTATGGAACATACAAAACATGCCAGTAATTCTGCTCAATATTTTATGTGGACTGAGAAAACCAAACCAAATCATTGCTGTAAAGTTGATTCTGACTCATGGTGAGCTTGTATGTTACAGAGTAGAACTGATCCGTAGGGTTTTCTTGGCTGTAAACTTTACAGAAGCAGATCACCAAGCCTTTTACTACCATGGTGCCATTGAGTGGTTTTGAGCCACCAGAGCTGTGTTAATAATCACTTGCAAACCATTTTCACCTTTCAGGGATCTTTAATTGAATTAGATGGTTTAATACAATTACTCTGAAAAAAAAAAAAAATATATATATATATATTCTTGCTAATCTTATCTATTCTTGTCAATCTTGGTGAATAAGAGGAGCATTAGTTAGATTAATTAACTTAATGACTGAGTTTTTACGTTGCTCTTCTTCTGACTACTTAACTGTAGGCAAACTATCTAACGGATCTCTGCCTCACTTTCCTTATCTTGGCAGAGTGGCAGCAGCAAATGGCTGACTCAGAAGGAACAATTGTGAGGAAGACGCAGGACTGGGCGGTGTTTCGTTCTGTTGTACATAGGGGTCACTATGAGTTGGAACTGACTCAATGGTACCTAACAACAACAACAGTATCTACTTTAAAATGTTTTGTGGAAAATAAATGAGAAAATCAAACAATACCTGGGACATTAAGAGTATTTCATAAGTAAGTATCAGCAATTATTAGTATTTAATTCCAGTCTTCTTACACAGCATTCATTTATTTAAGCCTTTAGTGCATTAGATAATGAGATTCTAAAGGCCTGGACTTCATTTTATTTTATCTCAAAATCCCCATGTGGAAAATGGGGTTAATACTACTTTGCGACCGAGGTGCGGGATTAGCGAGAACGTTTGTAAAATACTTAGCACAGTTCCCAAGATATAGTAAATTCTCAATAAATTTCTATTATTGTCATTGCTATCATCATTGTTATTATTCCATAATGATTGGCACATCTCTAAGAATGAGAAAAGTGCTTAAAACATATTACATGCCTCAACTGGAATTGAATGGGAGGGACTCGAGTGAGCCTCTCACCGCCCATGGAGCCCTGGGGATTCCTATCCTCTCCCTTGGTTTTCTGAAAGGCAGCTCATCATTTGCTTTGGTTAACACTGAATGGTGAGGGCTCACCCCTGCTAACTATTTAAAAACTAATATTGGGTTTGCAAAAACTGTTTTTTAATGATCTTTAATAGCCCTCCAGAAAATCTCATTAGCAGCCGCTGTCGAATCACAGGGGGCTCTATAGGGGAAGGTTTGCACGCATGGTCGGAGGTCGTTAGCTTCCGCTTAGCTCTAATTGACGGCAGAGCACAATGCTTGGTCCAGCTCCAAAGAGCTGTCTTCCTCCCCGACCTGTGTTGTCGGGGTTCCTAGATCTTCCAGGTAGAACGCTGCAGTCACCTGCAAGCAGGTCTCCCAGGCTCCAGCACCTTCCTCTATATACATCCTTTCTGGTCCTAATGGCCAGACATCATTCCTTTGTTCAAAAGTCCAGAGTACAGTGTCGGATTACCCAATAAGTAAGATAAACCGGGGTTTACTTACGTTTATTCACTAATCTGTAGTGAAAATTTTCACATTTCCCATCAAAGATTCTGCTTCTAGGTGTAACTGACATCTGTCTTTTTCCCAACTTCACAGTATCATCTTATAAAATGAAAGTCTCTTTTCAAATTTACAATCCTTGACAGGAGTCAAGGTAAGTGAGCAAGGTAAGCACGAGTTTACTCGCGCTTACTTACTAATCTTTAGTGAACAGTTTCACTTGATTTTTCAACCAAACCCACGTGAAATTGTTCACCACAAATAAGGAGGTAAACCAAGCATAACAAAGACAATGATAGAAATTTATTGATAATTTAGTGTACCTTCGGAACTGTGTTAAGCATTTTATACATTACTTATTGAGTAATCCACCCCTGGTGTTATGGCTCCCCATTACCCTCCTATTCCAACACTGAGCTTTTAACCAATGTCTCCTTTTCACAGCTCACTTGCTCGTAGAGACTCCCCACACTGAGTGACATTCATTCACATTTCAAGAATCAGGACATAATGCTCTGTCCAGGACTGGAAGTTTGCACTCTGTACTTCCAGGTTCCAAGCTTCCATATAAGCAGTTCTCAAACCCCGGATTGCCACGACTCACTCCACATTCCACACTCACCCCTCACTTCACTGGCAATGCAGAGGAGGAGCAAGAGCTCAGGACAGGAAATCTGTAAGTTCTTTTAGTCAAGAGCTAATTGCATCTTTATATGGCTCACCCATTTGACCTCTGTGATAGGAATGCAGTGATGTTTCTGAATCTCAGCATTATTACCATTTGGGGTCAGAAAATTATCTGTTGCAGTGGTTACTCTGTGTATTGTAAGATATTTCGGAGCATCACTGGCCTCCTAATCCACTAGAAGCCAGTCTCAGTCCCCCTTCCTCCAGCTGTGCCAATCAAAACTGTCTCCAGACAGTTTAAGGAGCAAAATTACCAAAGCTAAAAAGTACTGCCTTAGACGAACTACAAACCTTCTATAGGATCTACTTAGGGCAGTATAGTTTTCCTCTTTACATGTCTAGTTCTCCTTCTAATAAAAACAAAATTCCATCTTTCTGCTCAAATTTCAGACATGTTGACAGCAACCACATGTGTTACAGAGTAGAGCTACCCCATAGGGTTTTCTTGACTGTACTCTTAATGGAAGCAGATCACCAAGACTTTCTTCTAGGGTGTCACTAAGTAGATCTGAACTACCAACCTTTAAATTAGGAGTTGAGAGCACACCGTTGGCATCACCCATGGACCTATAAAAACAATAAATAATATTTGTGAAGTACCTATTATATGCTAAGCATTGTCCTTACAGTATTTACTGATATCAATAAATTATTATTGTTGTTGATACATGCTATCGAGTCAGTACAGAATCATAGTGAGTTTATGCACAACAGAACGAAATACTGCCCGGTCTGGTGCCAGTCTCACAATGGTTCTATATTTGAGCCTGTTGCTGCTGCCACTCTCCCAATCCATCTTGTTAGGGGACTTCCTCTTTTTCTCCAACCCTCCATTTTACCAAAGATGATATCATTCTTCAGGGACTAGTCCCTCCTGATAATATGTCCAAAGAATCAAAGAAAAAGTCTGGCCATTTTGGCTTCCAAGGAATATTCTAGCTGTACTTCTTCCAACACAGATTTGTTTGTTCTTTTGGCAGTCCATGGTGCACTTTCATTATTCTCCTCCAACACTATAACTCAAATGCATCAGTTCTTCTATGGTCTTCCTTAGTCACTGTCCAACTTTCACATGCATATGAGGTTATTGAAAATACCATGGTTTGGATCAGGCGCACCTTAGTCTTCAAAACTAACATTCTTTGCTATTTAACACTTTAAAGAGGTCGTGTGCAGCAGGTTTGCATAATGCAATATGGCATTTGATTTCTTGACTATTGCTTCCATGAGTGTTGATGGTTGATTTGAGCATAATGAAGTCTTTGACAACTTCAATCTTTTTTCCATTATATGGATGTTGTCTTTTGGTCCAGTTGTGAGGATTCTTGTTTTCTTTACATTGAGGTGCAACCCAAACCTAAGGCTGTGGTCTTTGATTTCATCAATAAGTATTTTAAGTCCTGTTAGCTTCCAGCAAATAAGGTTGTATCATCTGCATATCACAGGTTGTCAATGAATCTTCCTCCAATCCTTATGCCACTTCCTTCTTCACATAATCCAGCTTCTCAGACTATTTGTTCAGCATACAGGTTGAATAAATATGGGGAAAGAATACAACCCTGGATCACACCTTTCCTAATTTTAACCCATTCAGGGTTCCTTTGCTCTGTTCAAACAACTGCCTCTTGGTCAATGTAAGTTTCCTCATTAGCCAAAATAAGTGTTCCAGAATACTAATTCTACACAGTGTTACCCATAGCTTCTCATGATCTACAAAATCAAAAGCTTTTGCATAGTCAGTAACGCACAAGTAAATATCTTTTTGGTATTCTCTGCTTTCATCAAAGATCGATATGACGACAGCAATGATATCCCCCATTTCATGTCCTTGTCTGAATAAGTCTTGAACTTCTGGCTGTTCCCTATCAATGTACTGTTGCAGCTGTTTTTGAATTATCTTTAGCAAATTTTTTCCTGCAAACCTGCCCCCTGGCCACCAGCACACATCATTTTTCTTTCCATGAGTCTAGAGTCCTCAGCTGCTCTATCTCTCTATGTCATCATCTGCCTCCATCTCTGATGTCGCTATTCTATGGATAGAGTCCCACATTCCATTCATGGTCTTCCTCCTTGATGGTCCTAGGGTCCTCTGTTCCATATAGGTATGTTAATTAGCCTTGAGAAACCTCGAGGGCACCAGAAACCACGTTAGGTACCAGAAATGTCGGGGACCTGCCTCGACGGGGAAGTTTGGTTCACGAAGTAGGGAGATCTGGCGGCGAAAGAGATAGAAAAAGAATATACACAAAGATGCGACCAGAGAGACAAAGAGACACCAGAAACCAGAGTGGATGCAAGACTGGCGGGCAGACCCTGGATTGCAGGCATCATTGCCCCTGCAGGCAGTAATGCTTGCAGGGTTCCATCTGCATTTGCCTTTTATTTCAGGGAGGGATTTTACACAAAGGAAGAAGGTGATCATTAAGACAGGGTACAGAAATGAAATGTGATTAATTGTTCAAAACAGGACACAATGATTTACAGGAACAAATTCTAAAATATACATCGCAAATTGTCTTAATAATCTAACATTCTTAATTTTCCAAAATTCAAACAAATTGTTATAAATTACTTTTTAGGTTAAAATCCTAAGGCAGCAACTCGAGGTTTCTCAAGGCTAATTAACATACCTATAGCACTTAATCTCAAATGGGAAAAGGTGAAAAGGATTTCAAAAGATCTGAAGAGAGTCAAGCTGCTTCAGCTACCTGGCTTAGGCTTTCAGGAGGAAGGAGGGCATCTGGATTAATGGTTTACACCTGGGGACGATTTGAGGAGGTTGTCACTATTTTTCCTTGAACAATACTCCCGGAATTCACCAATCTACTTTGAGTGAATTCCTTGGGCGGATTGTCTCCAGAGTCTCTTTGCGGAATCCCAGCAAACCTGCCTTTGGAACTTTTACAGCCTCGGCTTTTGAAGAGGCTTTTGTTTTTAATAT
>NW_006408594.1:8945284-8953016 GCF_000296735.1 Chrysochloris asiatica
TGAAAGTGCCATGGGCTTCCCATAGAACCAACAGATCTGTGTTGTAAGAAGTGCAGCCAGAGTGGTCCTAGGAGGCCAAGATGACCAAACTTCGTCTCTCATACTTCGAACATATTGTCAAGAGGTACCAGTCTCTGGAGAAGGATATCATGTTTGTTAAAGTGGAGGGTAAGAGAAAACGAGGAAGACCCCCAGTAAGATGTATAGGCCAAGTGGTAGAATCAATGGACTCAAGCGTGGCAACAATGGTGAGGTTGGCCCAGGATCGGGCAGTGTTTCATTCTGCTGTGCATAAGGTCACTATGCATAGGCACCAACTTGATGGCACCTAACAGCAACAACAACATAGAGAATAGGATTGATCCTTGATGTGAAGACTGCTTCCCTCTCAGTTGGTATTTTGAGCTACTACATCCATAATTATAGGTTAACTTCATGAAATTGTAGCAATTTACACTTTTTTCTTTTATTACTATTATTATTATTATCTTCTCGAGTTCTGATCATCAAACCATAGAAGCTAGGTAAAATGGGTATCATGTGGAAGTTTGGCCATTTTTGTGCATCTCTCCTCACTTCATATTGGCTAAACACTTCACTCTCAGCTCTAGCCCTCTATGGCTATGTCCTTGTCCATGAGCTCAGGAGTCCCCAGGTCTCACCATACTTCAGACCAAACAGCCTTTCCTCTTCTCTCTCTAGGTCATCTCCAGGTCGATAGGGTCTAAGAGTGTTTTCGAACTCAGCCCAGATCTTCATTGCTTCCTTTTCCCTACTTCCACTCACGAGTAGACCAGCATGGTCACCAGCAAGCTTACATGCCTGTTCATGTGATCCCTTTGAGCTACCACTGATTTTTGTTAATAAAGTTTTATTGATTCAAAGTTATGTCCATTCATTTATGTATTATAAGTCCTGGTGTGGCACTGTGGGTTAATGCGCCAGACTGCAAAGCCATTTGAACTGCAAGGCCAATAGTTCAAGCTCACCAGCTACTCCTCGGAAAACCCTATACAGGGTCGCTATGGGTCAGAACCAACTGGACGGTATTAAGCAAACAAACAAAAAAATAAGGTTGTTCAGGAGTCCTGATGTGGCACTGTGGGTTAATGCACTAGACTGCAAGGTCAGTTTAAACCAAGCTCATCACCTGCTCCTAGGAATCCCTATACAGGGTTGCTATAAGTCGGAAGCTACTCAATAGCACTTAACAACAATAGTAGAGAAATTCCCTTGATGAGACAAAATCACACCGTAGCTGTAACAATGGTCTCAAATATAACAACAATTGTGAGAATGGCTTAGGACCTGGCAATACTCCATTCTGTTGTACGTAGGGCCACTATGAGTTAGAATGGATTCATCAGCACCTGACAACAAGGTTGATTTGGTTCCAGAATGACAGAGTTGAGAAGTTGCAGGTGGACCGACAGCTGGGTCCAACACTTCCTTCTTGCTCTCCACTAATTTCTTCCTAGTTGCTCCAAACCCAGGAGGTCTCCTGTAGGTATCCCCATGACATTCACCAGGCTTTGAAACCTCTCTATTTGACTACTTCTAATATGATGACCCAACGGAATGCGGAAATCATTGGCTAATATCTTCGATATCCTATGCGAGTAAAGTTTTACTAAAGGTAATATAAAAATGGCTGCAACCATACATTGACAGAGAACTTCCAGAGGTTCAAGCCAGATTCAGAAGAGGCTGTGGAATGAGGGATATCATTGCTGATGTCTGATGGATATTGGCTGAAAGCAGAGAATATCAGAAAGATATTTACCTGTGCTTTATTAACTACACAAAGGTCTTTGATTGAGTGGATCATGACAAGCTTTGGACAGCATTGTGACGTATGAGTATTCTGGAACACTTATTTCTGCTCATGAGGAATCTGTACATAGACCAAGAGGCAGTTGTTCAAACAGAACATGGGAACACTGAATGGTTTAAAATTAAGAAAGGTGTGTGACAAGGTTGTATTCTTTCACCATACTTATTTAACCCGTATGCTCAGCAAATAATCTAAGAAGCTGGGTTCTATGAAGAAAAAATGTGGCATTAGGATTGGAGAAAGACTCATTAACAACCTGTGATATTCAGATGATACAACCTTGCTTGCTGAAAGTGAAGAGGACTTAAAACTTTTACTGATGAAGATCAAAGAGCCTTTGGTATGAATTACATCTCAATGTAAAGAAAACAAAAATCCTCACCACTGGAACACTAAACAACATTCTTATCAATGGAGAAAAGATTGAAGTTGTTAAGGACTTCACTATTCTTGGATCAGCCATCAGCACTCATGGAAGCAGCAGTTGAGAAATAAATTGACATATTGCATTAGGCAAATCTGCAGCACAAGACCTTTTTAAAGTGTTGAAGAGCAAAGATGTCAGCCTGAGGACTAAGGTGTGCCTGATCCAAGCCATGGTATTTTCAGTAAACTCATATGCATGTGAAAGCTGGACAGTGAATAAAGACGACTGTAGAAGAATTGATGCTTTTGAGTTATGGTGTTGGAGGACAATATTGAAAGTGCCATTGGATACCAAAAGAACCAATAGATCCATTTTGGAAGAAGTGTAGCCAGAGTGCTCCTTGGAGGCCAGGATGGCCAAACTTTGTCTCTCATGCTTCAGACATATTATCAAAAGGGATCAGTCACTGGAGAAGAATATCAGGTTTGGTAAGGTGGAGGGTGAGAGAAAAAGAGGAAGACCCCCAACAAGATGGATTGGCCAAGTGGCCGCATTGATGGACTCAAGCGTGGCAACAGTAGTGAGGTTGGCCCAGGATTGGGCAGTGTTTCGTTCTGCTGTGCATAAGATTGGTATGGGTCGGTACCAACTCGGTGGCATCTAACAACAACAACAACAAATAAAAATCAAACCAAACCTACTGTCATCAAGTCAAATTTGACTCATGGTGGCCCTCATGTATAGGATTTCCAAGGCTGTAAATCTTTATGTGATCAGAAACCTCATTCAGCCACGGAACAGTTGGTGTGTCTGAATTGCCAAACTTGAAGTTAGCAGTCCTGTATTTGTCCTACAGCACCTCAAGAACTTCTTTTCAGAACCTGAACTATAGCAAACAGTAAAATATAAAGGGAAAAACAGTTCTGAGTAATTTCTTCTTCTCAGAGGCTAGAGAATGGCCCTGGGGTGAAGTTTGCATTTAACTACTAATCATAACCTTTAAGAGCCCTGGTGTGGCACTATAGAATAAGCACTGGTCTGATAACTACAAGGTCAACAGTTCAAAGTCACATCTGCTGCTTGGAAACCCAATTCAGGGTCTCTGAGTCAGAACCAACTCAACAACACTTAATAGTAACAAGTAACCTTCAGGCTGGTGGTTGCGAACCCACTTGCTAAGCAGTGTCACACAAAAGCAAGGCCTGGTAATCTTCCCTAAAGATCACAGTAAAGAAAGCCCTCTAGCACAATTTTATTCTATAACACATGTAGTTGTGATGAGCTGCAATCGAATCAACACCACAGGTTGAAGGTCTAATGGTTAATTTCTAAATTCCAACTCAAATTTCATTATTCCAAGTTTTCACACAATGGAAAAGGTGTTTAACAAACATAGATCAGGGCTACTTACCAACTATGTGGTTCTGAGCATTCATCTTTAGAGATATTCCCTGAAATTCCTAGCTAATCCCATTGATTTAAGGAGTCTTGATGGGATAGTAGGTTATGTTTGGAGTTACTAACCGCAAGGCCAGCAGTTCAAATTCACAAGACACTGCACTGGAGAAGTATGAGGCTTTCTGCTACCGTAAAGATTTACAGCCTTGAAAGCCCTATACAGACAGGGTTGCTATGAATCACAACCAACTCAACAGCATACAACCAAGCAGCCCATTGATTTAAATAATCTTATATACTCTTGCAAGAGCTGCAAAGTCTGGGCAGTGAACACCTATCATTTTCAGCTTCTCTGTGTAAGATGATCTCCTCTGAAAAGAAAAATGAGGGAGGAGACTAGTTATTAAGCAGGAGCAATCAGTATTCCCCACAAAGAATTACTATTATTTTTAAAATACAATAAAGCATTCAATTTCTTATAAAATGTGCTGTTTATAACTATCAGCTACCCAGAGAGCCAATTCAATGAGCCTGTTTTCAAAAGTACAGTAATCTATTCCATCTAATAAGATGCTTTGGTTCTCATCAGAAAGCTTAGAATTTCTAACAAACTCTTGGGTCACCTTCCCGCAGTCCAATGAGACCAGTACATTGCTGAAGCTGGGATGTGGGGGGATTAGATATACCCATTTGTATCTCTCTGTTACCATATACCAGGCATTCTGTTCATCATTTTCCCTTCATAATTTTATTTAATTCTATGATCAACCCTTAGCGTAGTGGTTACGAATCGGGCTGCGAACCTTAAGGTCAGCGGTTCGAAACTACCAGTCGCTCCGCGGGAGAAAGATGAGGCTTTCTACTCCCGTAAGGATTTACACCCTCGGAAACCCTGTACAGGGTCGCTATGGGTCGGCTCCGACTCAAAGGCACTTAACAACAACAACAAATGATCAACCCTATGAGGTAGATATGAGTACCACAGCCATGACCAGGGTAAAGCAAACAGGATCTAGAACACAAAATGTAAGGAGAAACTCGCACTCAGGGTCATGCTTGTAGTGTCCCTGCCCTGACACAACTCCTTGAATTGTATACTTTAAGCTCCTCACTTACTTCACTTTTCTTGTTAACTCTGCTCACCACCACTGTATAGATGAGAAAATCAGAGAAGTACCTCATCAAAAGCCATATTCCTGAAAAATGACAGCCATGATTTAAACTCAAGCTACCAGCACCCAAACCCATGGCTTATTCCAATTCCTGCTGACCTTTTGCATTTCAGTGTAGAACTGCACTTAGTAGAGTTTTCACGGCCTCTGTAGGATAGGTACTGGGCTGCTAACCCAAAGGTCAACTGTTGAAACTCACCTGCCATTCTAAGGGAGAATTATGAGGTTGTCTGCTCCAATCATGAATTACAGTTTTGCAAACCCTATATAGGCTTGCTATGAGTTAAAATGGACTCAATGGCAGTGGGTTTGGGGTTTATGATCTTTGAGGAATAGATCATCAGACTTTTCTTCTGAAGCTCCTTTGAGTGGATTCCAACTGCTAACTTTTTAATTAGTTAGTAGCCAAGCACTTACTATTACTTAACCATTCGGACCACCCAGAGCCTCCTGAATCTAGATAGCTTGCCCTTAAGTACTACATGCTGCTGCTTTGAATATGAACAATGTAGGTACCTAGGAGATAAAGTAGAGAGTAACACATGGAACTCAGAAGATTTGACACCATCTGGTAGATAAGAAATATTTAAGAATTCACCCCAATGAGTGCTTATCTATTAGGGCCACATACTAACCACAGCTGGTAGAGGCAGCTGCCTTACTCCTCCTCCTACAGTGCCAGCCACTACTGTGATGCTCCTACTCTGTGGTATTTGCCGTCCCTATCGAGGGAGTACACCTGCACATTTCTCTTTGACATTCCTGAATCCCTCTTTCAGATAATTAATTACAAGTCTGAAATAGAGCATTACCCAATGCCTCCCTGCTGTCACTCAATAAGAGATGGTTTCCTGACTGGATACTTTGTTGTTCATCATTTCTCAATTTAAGTCAGAGCTTCAAACTGACTTGAACCAGTTAAGTCATAGCCAATGAAGCTGAATCAAAATAGACCCAAAATTTAAAAACTTGGGTGAGGTGGAATGATAGCCAAAAAGTGGAGTTGGCGACTCAGAAGAGGTATAGTGAGTTCTTTCAAGAGCCCAGGGTAGGAGATAGGATTCTTGCCAGAACCATGGAAATCAACACACAGCCAATGCAGCACAGTCACCAACTTTGACCTGGGCATTATGGTTTCCAAATTTGTTGATTAAGAGATTTGGTTGCTACGCATCATCAATGCTGCTTTTCTAAAGGAAAGTTTCTAGCAGGATGTCAGCCCATAATTTTTTCCATTCCTGTCATCATTCAAGGAGTCTTAGTTGTATAATGGTTTATGCATTGTACTGCTAACCACAAGATCAGCAGTTTGAATCCAATAGCTACTTCAAGGGAGAAAAAGGAGACTTTCTGCTCCTGAAAAGATTTACAGCCTTTGAAACCCTATATAAGGTTGCTATGAGTCAGAATGGACTCAATAGCAGTGGGTGGGGTGGGTATTCATCTACATTTTCCAAATAGAGTTTCATCAGCCATGACTGAACCAGAAAGAGGCAGTTTGAATGCTTGGTTTCAATTTACTATAGAATGTATTGAGAGAACCATGTGGCTAAGTTCTTTTTCACACCAGGCAAATTTCACAGGACAGTATTATAGTCTATCTAGTTATGCCTGTGTTTTTCTCATTAGTTGTAAGAGTATGTGTATAGAAAAAATAATTTTCCCCCTAGAAAAGAGGTAAATGTCCAATCCTGTTCACTATTTCACTGGTGAGCACTCACAGAGGTGTTATGATGGGTAAGTATCAAGAACAGAAAAGGACATGATTGAGCTACTTAGGTTTTAGTCAAAAATCTGTGGGCCAGTTAAAGATTTATATGTCCATCCCAGATGTCCTTAGGTGGCACAATGGTTTGCACTGGACTATTACAGGAGGAAGCATATGATCAAGAGCCGATGATACTGAAGGGAGACGTCCAAGGTACATTGAAGGCATTGGCAAAGAGAAAGGCACCAGGAACTGATGGAATACAAATTGAAATCTTTCAACAAACTGATGCAGCACTGGAGGCACTCATTCATCTATGCCAAGAAATTTGGAAAGCAACTACCTGGGCAACTGACTGGAAGTCAGGATGGCCAGACTTCATCTCTCGTACTTCAGGCATATTATCAAGAGGGACCAGTCCCTGGAGAAGGATATCATGTTTGGTAAAGTGGAGGGTCATAGCAAAAGAGGGAAGAGCCTCAATGAGATGGATTGATGGCAGCAGCAGTGGGCTCAAATGTAGCAACAATTGTGAGGTTGGTGTAGGACTGGGCAGTGTTTCATTCTGTTGTGCATTGTTGTTGTTGTAAGGTGCCATTGAGTCGGCACCAATTCATAACAAGCAATCTTTATTCACTGGTAGAACTCTCACCTTCCATGTGGAAGATCTGAATTTGATTCCCCCAATGCACTTCATGCGTGGCTACCACCTGTCTGGCAGTGGAGACTTGAGCATTGTCTAATATTGAACATGTTTCAGTGGACCTTCCAGACTAAGCTGGACAGAAAGACAGGTGGCTTGGTGGCCTACATCTGAAAATCAGCCAATGAAAATTCCATGGCTCACAATGTTCCAATCAGCAGATGGCCATGGGGATGGTGAGGGACTGGGCATTTATCGTACACGGGGTTGTCATGAGTCAGGGGTCATCTTGTTGTCTAAAACAAGGGATGCATAAAAAGAGACCTCCAAATATTCCCAACTCTTGGCTTTAGCTTTTATTCCCTTGATTGTATGTAGTGGCACTTTATCTTATTAATCAACAGCAAAGCTTCTACTTATATCCCAAATTCAAGAAGCAGGTCTCTGTCTTATCCCTCCAAGGCCTATAAAGCATCTGACTTGACTCCTCTCCTATCCATGGTGGGCTTCATGTTTTATAAGCTTTAGAGGAAGGTAGGTGTGTGCATAAAGCATGTAAGGACCATGTCTGACATCCCCTGGCTTCACAAGGGGGAAAGAGAATCAAACT
>NW_006408594.1:8954951-8957510 GCF_000296735.1 Chrysochloris asiatica
ACTCGATGGCACCTGACAACAACAACAACAAGCAGTTCACCAGTCAGGAATGCCTCATGTCTGCCATACTGTAGACACATGTCACTTTTGTCTTCAGCTTCTCAGCCATGTGGCCCCTGCTCTGCTTGGGCAAGTGTTATAAAACTCATTTAACTAGTCTGTAAGTGCTCAAAGAGCACATTCTGCAAGACAGTCTCCTGTCTGTAGGTGTTCAGCTTTACTCAGTTCATAGGCCTAGACCCCGAAGCTGTTTTGACTCTCCACACCACCACCTCTGCTGTCACCATTTTTCTAGGTAGGGATCTCATGTTCTGCTCATACTTTCCTTTCTTGATGATCCTGAGATCATTTGTATTGCTTCTGATAAGATTCCTTTTAAATTTAGCTGAATGGCAAAACTAACCAATCCCAGCCTTAAGAGTCCTGTACAACTTATTTGCACGGTCCTGCCACTTTGGTGGGAGTTAAGAACATGTTGGATAGAAAAACTATCAAGTAAATTCAAGGTACCACATCTGATTAGAAAACCTGATCTGGAGCAAGAACTCCTCTAGGCCTCAACAGTCCCTGTTAGTACCAGTGAACATAGCACAGATTTTATGCCAAGCACCTCCTGATGGCTTTACCTACAATGAGTTATTGAACCCTATGAGATAGGTATGATTACTATATCTGCTTTGTCAGTGAGGGAATGTAAGATTTAGGATGGTTACATGACCTGCCCAGTATTACACAGTCAATAAGTGATGGAGCCAGGACACTGCTGGAGATGTTCCTTGAGCATCTCTGCTCTTAACCATGATGCTTCACTTCTTCTCACATAGATTTGCTGGATAAAAACAATAGCAAAAATCAATATTAAAAAGTATAGTTGTATTTGAAAGCAAAAAGGGATTACTCCCATTTTCCACAAAGAATATCTCAAAGAAAGACAGAGGAACTGGGGATGAAGTGAATATCTACTTTAGTAGTACAGTCAGATACACCTAAGAAACTGGTGGCTGGAATTGTAATCTCGGGTCCCTGAGACTGTCCTCTCTCGAGAAATCATATAGTCAGAATTCCTGTCTTATCTATTATACAATGGTTAGAAAAGCAACCTATGACTTCTACTTCCATATGAATCTGATAGACAGAGAAACCTTCCTGTTACAGAATTCATAAAGGCTCTGAATAAAATATTTAAAAGTAAGGGAAATCTCCTGGGGTTAAAAGTGATGAAAAAATAAAGATAGCCCAAAAGGATTTTTTTTTTTTTCTCTTTAGAAGTGTCTGCCAGGTCCGGGTGACTTAGAATTTATGTTTTAATGGATCATGTACACAGGAGTTGTTAGACAAACTTAGGGTTTTTTTCAGATGAGATGTTGAATCAGGAACCTTTGATTTAGGAAGAGCAAAACAAAACATACATACTTTCTCTCCAGAAAGAGAAGATGGGAAGACTTGTTTATTTCAGAGTAAAGCATCCCCAAGAATACCCACCCACAATTCTATCAACATATAACTGAGCTCAGCATTCACACAAGGTGTATAATTAAAAACCAAAAAAAAAAAAAAATTGTAGATGAAAGTAGTCCAGTGTTGTAGTCATGTCCCAGGCTCCTAGTAGAACACAAGTCAAATCCTCTTTTGAGGAATGCACTTTAAATTCAGGTCTCCAAGGAATAACATTCTAAGGAATATGCACTCATAATAACAAATGATATAAAGTATAGAAGCAAATTACTATGATTAAAGTTAAAAACAAGAGCAATAACATCAGCCCAAACTGCAGAACTAGACTCATAAAGACTGATTGTATGGAAATATGCAAAACATAAAATCAGCATACATATTTTGAGATATAAAATAGGTTATAGGTTATTGACAGTCTGAGAAAAGACCACCTCTTCACCTCAAGTACCCCTCAATAAAATAAAAATTGATGAAAATTTTGGGGAAAAAATCAAATGGAACTTTTAGAATAAATGAGAGCAAAGATATTAGAAACTCCATGAGCAGAATAAATGCTAGACTACATAGAGATGAATAGAGAATTAGTGAAAATGAAAATAGGTTTGGGAAATTACCAAGATTACAGTCCAGAAAGATAAGAAATATGAATAAGAGATCAGAAACCTCAGAGGGTAGAGCTAAAAGTCTAATAAACAAGCAGAGGACATTCAGGAGACAACAGAAAGACACATCAGAGGGAGGCCATATTTAAGAAGATCATTATCTCTCTTTTTTTTTTTTAACTATCAAAAGAATTTCATTAAAGAATGTAATATATAAAGAAGAAAAGAAAAGCATGAGGTACTGGGAAAAGTGCAAAAGTTAAAGGTAATAGAGGTTGTTGTTGTTGTTAGGTGCCATCAAGTCAGCACTGACTCATAGCAACCTATGCACAGCAGAACGAAACACTGCCCGATTCTGGGCCAACCTCACTATTGTTGCCAAGCTTGAGTCCATCGACTCTGCTACTTGGCCAATCCATCTCATTGGGGGTCTTCCTCTTTTTCTCTGACCCTCCACCTTACAAAACATGATATCCTTCTCCAGTGACTGGTCCCTCCTGAC
>NW_006408594.1:8958330-8960534 GCF_000296735.1 Chrysochloris asiatica
GACCATGGGAACATCAGTCTCCACAACTCTGAGATCAGAAGAACTAGATGGTACCCAGCTACCAATATCAATTTCTCTGAAAGTGATCACATTAGAAAGACTGAAATAGAGTGGGAGAAAATGTAGAACACCACTCAAAATTATAAAAAGACCTGGCTTATTGGTTGGATAGAGATTGATGGAACACACAGAATATGGCTCTTAGTCACCCTTCATGTCTGGAGAGGAATTCACTGGGTCATAGCTCAATTTTAAGCCAAACAATAAACAGATCTATAAGGGGAACGATAACACTAGAGAGGTATGCACACCTTAAAATAACCAACCATTTGAAATCAAAAGGATAACATTTACATAAAGATAAAATTCAGAAGGGTTAGTAAAGAAGAAAGAATAGGGAAGTGGGATAAGTGATGTTACATTGTGGGTATTGCAATCAATGAAATGAAACAAAATGTATATGAATTGCTGAGTAGAAAACTGATCCACTCTGTAAACCTTCACCTGACTCATACACATGCAGACAAAAGAAGGCATGAGATTCAAGGAAGAATACAAAAAAAAAGTGAAACCCACTGCCATGAAATCATTTCTGAGTCAAAACAACTGGGTTTCTGAGGTTGTAAATCTTTACAGGAGCAGAAAGTTACATCTTTCTCCCATGAAGTAGCTGGTGGGTTTGAACCGCTGACCTTGTGGTTAGTAGCCCAGTACTTATCTGACAGAACCACATCAGGGCTCCTTGATGAGGCCAAAAAAAGGCAAGAGTGAGTAAATTTTAGTAATCTTGGGGTGTATAAAGCAATAAAATGTCTTACTTGTGATAAATGAAGAAAAAAAACTAAAAATATTAATGATTTAATTCAGAGTTTCCAAGGAGCAGCTGGTGGGATTGTACCATCAACCTGTGGTTAGTAGTCCAGAGCTTATCCTACAGTGCCACACCAGGACTCCTTCATGTTGTTGTTGTTGTTAAGTGCTTTTGAGTTGGTTCTGACTCATAGTGACCCTGTATAAGGTTTCAAGACTTTAAATCTTTGCAGTAACAGAAAGCCTCATCTTTCTCCCACAGAGAAGCTGGTGGCTCAAATTGCTGACTTTGTGGTTCACAGTCCAGTGCTTATCCTACAGAAAAAATCCTTCTATCAAGTCAATTCCGATTTATAGTGACCATATAGAACAGAGTAGAACTGCTCCTTATGGTTTCCAAGACTGTAAATCATTACCAGAACAGACAGTATCATCTTTCTCCCTCAGAGCAGCTGATAGGAAAAGCAAAATTCAGAAGAGGATATGAAACAAAGAATATCATCATTGTTGCCAGATGGATCTTTGTTGAAAGCAGAGAATACCAGAAAGATGTTTACATGTGTTTTATTGACTGTAAAAGCATACAGTTGTATGGATCATAATGAATTATGGATAACACTGAAAAGAATGGGAATTCCAGGACACTTAATTGTGTTCATTAAGTACCTGTGCATAGACCAAGAGACAGTTGTTAACACAGAACAAGGGAATACTGAATGGTTTAAAACCAGGAAAGATTTGTGTCAGAGATGTATCTTCTCACCACATTTGTTCAGTCTGTATGTTGAGCAAATATTCTGCAAAACTGGATTATACAAAGGAGAACATAGCATCAGGATTGGGAGAAGTCTCATCAACAACTTGAAATATGCAGATGACACAACCTTCCTTGCAGGAAGTGAAGAGGATGTCAAGTACTTAATGATGATCAAAGGCTACAGCTTTCCGTATGGCTCACACCTCAATGTAAAAATATGAGAACCTTCACAACTGGACTAATAAATAACTTTATGATAAATGGAGAAAAGATTGAAGTTGTGAAAGACTTCATTTTACTCAGATCCACAATAAACACTTCCATTTGCTTTAGCATCTCTACACTGGAGAGCAAGTTTTAGTGTCTCTTCTGACATCCATTTTTTATCTTTTTCTTCTTTCTTGTCTTAATAACTTTTTGCTTTCTTCATGTATGTTGTTCTTGATGTTATCCCACAAATCTTAATGTATCAAATCTGTTCTTCAGATGATCTCTAAATTCAGGTGGGATATATTCAAGGTCATATTTTGGCTCTCGTGGACTTGCTTTCATTTTCTTCAGCTTCAGTTTGAATTTGCATATGAGCGATTGATGGTCTGTTCCACAATCTGCCCCTGGCCTTGTTTTGACTGATGAT
>NW_006408594.1:8978511-8983893 GCF_000296735.1 Chrysochloris asiatica
TACCCAGAGAAGCAGTGATGCCAAAGATGGAGGTAGAGACGATGACATGGAGAGATGGAGTGGCTGGGGACTTTAGACACAGAGAGGAAGAGGGTCTGTGTGCTGACAACCAGGGGGCAAGCTTGCAGGGTATACTCTTTGGTTGGTTGATGATGAATGGAGGGGATTGTAATCATGGCAATGAAACAGTATACGATAGGATGAATGTAAAGTTAATGTTCTCCCATGTAAACTATCACATAATTCACAATAAAACATTTTTAAAAAAAAGAATGGTGGAAAGGTGCAACCCTAACACATCTTTCCTGATTTTAAAACATGAAAGTATCCCCTTGTTGTACTCAAACTACTGCATTTTGCTCTATGTACAAATAAGTGTTCTGGAATTCCTATTCTTCACAATGTTATCCATAATTTGTTATGATCCACACCCTTGTATGCCTTTGTATAATCAAGAAAACATCTTTCAAACAGGTGAGGCCTCTAGACTCATGGAAAGAGAAAGGCTGTGTTCTGGTGGCCAGGAGGCAGGCTTGCATAATGTGCCCTTTGGTTGTTTAAGTGATTATATATACCTGAGTGTATTGTATACCCCACCCCCCAAAAAAACAGAGGGAATTAAAGCAAATATTGTTGAATGATGATACACAGGGGATATTGTAATCATTGCAATGAAAGGATGAGTGTAAAACTGATGTTCTCATATACATCACTCAATTCACAATAAAAACTTTTTAAAAAAATAAAGAAAAGAAAACATCTTTATGGTATTCTCTTACTTCAATCAAGATCCATCTAACATCAGCATTGATACGTTCATACCATATTCTGTTCTCAATTTGGCTTGAATTTCTGGCAGATACCTGTCAATGTACTGCTACAATCATTTTTAAATGATCTTCAGCAAAATTTTACTTGCGTGTTATATCCATCTACTGTTTATATCCACCGTATATAGCTTGTCTGAAAACTGAGCCACGGCGGTGAGCTTATTTTCCAGAGGTGAAGAGAGACTAAGTAAGAACTCTAGTCTCAGGTGTCCCATGAATCTCTATCCTACCAGAATATGCCTGATATATATATGTTATCCATAATTTGTTATGATCCACACCCTTGTATGCCTTTGTATAATCAAGAAAACATCTTTCAAACAGGTGAGGCCTCTAGACTCATATATACATATATATATGATTTTGAGTTTTTCCCAAATTTTCTCCCACTCTACCCAGGACCTCTCTTGTGATCCCTTTCTGAGCAGTTAGCAGTGGTAGCCAGATGCCACCTAGTTTTTCTGGTCTCAGGGCAGTGTAGACCGAGGTTGTCATAGTCCATTTGTCCTTTGATGAAATATTTCCATGTGTTTTAAACTTTCTTCACTCTTCTTTGCTCTGGGTTGGGAGAGATCAATAGTATGTGTTAGATGGCTGCTTGAAAGTTTTTAAGACCAATCACTACTCACAAAGTAGAATGTAGAACATTGTCTCGGGAACTATATTATGCCAATTGATTTTGATGTCTCCTATAACTATGGCCCCAAGCCTCTAGACCCAGTGATCCATTCCCTCCAGCTGTTTAGCTATCACTAAGAAGTTTATATATCTCTGCCCCCCATTTGCTTTATTATAAATGTGTGTATTTGCAGAACATACAAATACGTATGTTGAAATATCATCTGCCAAACTCATGTATAGTTATGAATTCAGTTCCTTTTGCCTCCTTATACCTGCTTATTCTTAAGACAGTCTTGCTTATTCTTAAAACAGTCTCTAAATTCAGATGAAATATACTCAAGATCATACTTTGGCTCTCGTGAACTTGTTTTAATTTGCTTCACCTTCCACATTCAACTCGCATGTGAAAAGTTGATGCTCTGGTGTACAGTTGGCCCTGGCCTTGTTCTAACTGGTAATATTGCACTTCTCCATAGTCTCTTTCCATAGATGTAAAAGATTTAAGTTTTGTATATTGCTTGTGATAAGGTCCATGTGTATAGTGTCACTGTATTTTTTGTTGAAAAAAAAAAAAAGTATTTGTAATGAATAAGTCATTGACCTTGCAAAATTCTATCATGTGATCTCTGGCTAGCTCTAGCTAATATTTTTTGTTTCAAACTTTAGCATTCCAGCTATAAAACATTTGATTGCATTTTTTATCAATTTCAAATGACAGAATTTGGAAAAAAAACTTCAGTTCTTTCATCTTTGGCCTTAGTGGTTGTGCATATGTTGTTGTTGCTGTTGTTAAGTACCATTGAATAGGTTCCGACTTATAGCAACCCTGTATAGGGTTTTCAAAAAGCAGCTGGTGGGTTTGAAATGCCAGCCTTGTGGTTAGCAGTCCAGTGTTTATCCATATTAACTTGTAAGCATATGGATATTGTCCTATCACTGACAGCACTGTATTTCAGATAGCTCTTGAAATGTTCTTTTTGACATTGAATACATTGTTGTTCCTCTTCAATCTGTCATTCCCAGAATAGTAAATCATATGTCTGATTCAAAGTGGCCATTTCAGTTTACTAATGCCTAGGATACCAGTCTTCAAGAATTCTATTTCATTTTTGACATCTTCCAATTTTCCTAGATTCACTCTTTGTATATCCCACATTCTGGTTATCACAGCAACATGTAAGTCACCACAGTATGACAAACTGACAGATGAGTGATGGGAATAATTACTACTAAAGGAATAAAAATAGTAGTCAGAAAAATATGATGTATGAAAAATCTAAATTAATTCAAAAGATGACAAAAATTAGATAAAATTGATGGAGATATTAAAATTGAAAACAGGTTAAGATATATTACTTTTACTTCCTTCCACTGCTAAGAGCAAAGAAAGTGCAGTCACCTAAACCAGAGGAAGAGGAAGTGAGAACTGAGTAGCATCCCCTCTAAGCCCATGCCAGGAAGTGTGGAATCCTAAACTGGCTGCATGCACTAGGACCGCCCACTGGGAAGCATGTAAAAATGTTGGTCCAGAACAGGTAAAAATCCTGCAGGACTTCTGCAGAGGTAAACGCTAAATTACTGCAGAAGATGCAGTCAGTAGGCAGGGTAATAGCTGCCACTGAAGACAGCTAGTATTAAAAACTCACAAACTACCTAAGGAACAAACGTCACTGAGTACCAGACACATAGCAACTGTCAGAGATCACACTACAAAAGCCATGTTACTATTGTTATTGTGGGCCCATGAGTTGATTCTGACTCATTGAGATGCTTTAGACAAAGTAGAACTGCCCCAGAGGGTTTCCTAGACTATAAATTGCAAATGGCCAGGTCCTTTCTCCCTTGGATTCCAAATACTGACCTTTGATTAGCAGCCAAGCTAACCAGGGATCCCACTAAAAACTAGGGATAATCAAAATACTCTAGGAGAGATATTAAGAGCATTATTCTGTAGGCAGGAGAGCTCAGTCTCAGTGATGTTTCTTCCGCTGTCTTTCTAGCCTGCAATATGTTATATTTTACCCAACATTTTGACATGTTTGGAGTCAGGGATAGTTAGGATGGGCTTTCAATTTAAGAATCTTTAAAATATTCAAAGAGGTAAAAGAAAGAGCCAAAAATATATTAACAGTATGGACTCCTGGTGTGGTGTTGGATAAGCACTGGATGGCTAACTGAAAGGTCAGTGGTTCAAACCTACCAGCCGATCCTCAGAAACCCTATACAGGGTAACTGTGAGTTGAAAAAACCTCGACAACACTTAACAACAACAAAAGGAATAATTACCAACAGGTTTGATGAAGAACCAAATAAAAATAGTAGAAATGGAAAATATAGTAAAGATTAAAAAACAATAAAACTCAGTGGATAGGTTAAATGATAAATTTGTCCTCAAATTTCAGTTCTACTATCTTGTTTGAGCAAGTTTCTTTACTTTTCTGTGCTTTGGATTTTATAAAATGGTCTATTAACATGTATCTCATAAGGTTATTGTGGCATTTCAATGCATAAGATAAATAAAAATTGAGACATGGCTGATCTCAGCCTTGTTTCTTTTACACATTTCTCCAACAGTTTTTTGTCTTGTATGTTGTGGTTGTTGTTAAGTGCCATCAAGTCAATTCTGACTCATAGCAACTCTGTATATGGTTTCCGAGGAGAAGCTGGTAAGTTTGAATCACCAACCATGTGGTTCAAACTGACCTTGGGGTTGAGGGTTTATTCTATGGTGCCACACCAGGACTCCTTGTATAGTAATGAGGTTGACACTTGGCTTTTACTGTTGTGGTTGTTGTTGTTAAGTGCTGTGAGGTTGGTTCCAATGCATAGTGGCCCTGTATAAGGTTTTCAAGTAGCAGCTGGTGAATTTGAATCACCGACCTTCAGGTTAGCAGTTCAGTGCTTATCCTACTGTGTCACAACAGAACTTTCCCACTACTGGACTGTAAGCGCTTTACAAGCAACACCTAATACAAAGTTTGCATGTAGTCGGGTCTGAATAAATACAGTTTTATATTACACACATAATATATGGTATAAGGAAAGTGAAAATGGATCTGTAAATGAAAGTCAAGGGAAAATCATGTTCGACTGCCTCCCAAAGGTCTTTATCAGCACTTTCTTCTCTGCGTATCAATAGCATGCATTTCCTGTACCTATTGAACATTCTGACACACTCGGTTGCCTAAAATTATTTAAATCTCATTAGGACCTGTTGTTCTTTTTTATATGTTCTGAATCTGTGGGAGGTTGGGCTGGATGACCTTGAATTCTCTTCCAGATTGGTCATTCCAAGGTTATAGCTAAGATATCTGAACATTAACTCTAGTCAGATCTAAACTTCTTTAGGAGCACATTAAGGATAAGGCAAACATTAGCCGTAACATAATGTACAGGCTGAAGGGTAACAGGTCCATGGGCTTCTGGAATCCCAGACTCCCTGCAGCTAGATGTGCGTGAGCGTGTTAACCGTTTATCCCCAAGGGACTTCAGCGCACATCTTAGGAGCACAATGCAATTATACCGAATACGTTACTGCAAAGAATGAGAAGCTACGACTAAACTTCTACATAGCTTAGATTGGCCACTCAACTTAGATTCAATTCAACATCCAGAGGGTTCCTAGACATTAAATAGGATTAGCTGGACAAACAGTAGATTTAACTCTAAGGGACCCCATCTGTTTCTCTGCTTTTTTATGAGGCAAGTACAAAATCCTTACAGAGGGGAATAAACATTTTGGACCTGGGCATCAAATACACTGAGCTTAAATCTGTTGCCTCTAGGTCAATTTCAACTCATAGAAATCCTATAGTGTCATCATGGTTGTTAAATGCTGTTGAACCGGTTCTGACTCATATTGACCCTGTATACAGTTTCCATGGAGTGACTGGTGGGTTTGAACCTCCGACCTAGTGGTTATCAGTCCAGT
>NW_006408594.1:8985404-8998987 GCF_000296735.1 Chrysochloris asiatica
CATCGGACATCAGCAATGATATCTCTCGTTCCACGGCCTCTTCTGAATCCAGCTTGAACCTCTGGAAGTTCTCTGTCAATGTATGATTGTAGCCATTTCCTTAGGTGCCAGGTATTTAGAGGAATCAGGGATCAGCAGATACCCAGTTCCTGGAGACTTCAAAGTCTTCCTGCCCATGTAATAGATTGCAAGTATGCCCTGAATGCACCTGATCTTGTCTGATCTCTGAAGCTAAATAGGGTCTGGCCTGGTTAATACTTGGATGGCAAACAGCCTGGGACTCCTGGGTGCTGTAGACTTTTAGGAGCCCTGGTGTGGTGCTGTGGATTCATGCACTGGACAGCAAGGTCAACTTGAACCACAAGATCACGATGAGTCAGAACCTACATGATGGCACTCAACAACAACAACAAGCAGGGGCAGACCCTCAGTCCCAGCTCCTTGTTGCCAGGCAACCTGAAGCAAGCTGATAGGGTCATTTAAGGTTTGTTGTCAGTATTGGGAGCCTTGTCCCCTTTCTTTCCCTTTCATATTGACCAAATCTTGATCTCTCCTATTTACGCCATTGGCCAACGCAATCATAAGCCACCCCTTTGCATTGCCAGACCCCATCCCAGCCCCTAGTCTCCCCACCCCCACAGCTTTGCCCATGGAGAACAAAAGCGCTCTGTGCCTCTCCAGCATGGGCATGCTTTCTTTTTCTCACGCTCTGCATCCTTGAGCAGTCCTTCATGAATCCACAGCAGATGTTTCTTAGTCCTTTCATTTTCCTTTTTCAGAGGAATTGTAATCGGCTGTGCTTTAATTAGGATCTCCCTCAGGATAACACAGCTTTCTTCCACACTCGGGAGTTTTCCATTCCTTCTTAGTGCACCAGGCTGATTAGATTTCTTAATTCCTTAACATTTTCTGTCTCAAAGCTTAATACTCTTGTAGCGATGAGGTCCGTTTCTTTCCCTCTCCTCTCGTTATTGTGCTAAATCTACGTGGCGGTCACTGGTAAGTCTCTTATTCCATGGCTTTGAGTAAGCAGGCCTTGAAGATGCAGCCTCTTTTTGGATGAACAGCTTTGTTCAAGCTGAAAGGTGCCCTCTACCCTGATTTGGAAAGTCTTCTGCTAAGCAGCAGATTAGCTTTGGCCCTGTTAACGGAGCATGCCTGCCTCCAGATGTTTGATTGGATCTAAATTGGGGTGGCCAATTGTAGATGTTTAGTTGTAGCTTCTCATTCTTCATAGTCACTTAGTCTGTAATTTTTACTATGCTCCTAGTATGTGCACTGTATTTCGTATCTGGTACAATGGTTAACGATTTAGCTGCTAACCAAAGGTTGATTTGAGTCCAGAGACACCTCAGAAGAAAGATCTGACAATCTACTTGGGAAAATCAGCATTGAAAACTCTTGAAGTACAGTTCTGCTCTGACTCCCATGAGGTCACCATGAATCAGAACCAACTCAACAGCAACTGGTTGGTCAGTTACTATGTGCAATAGGGATACAGTGATAAACATGGTTCTCATTTCATGGAGATTTCCTATTCAAGGAGACAATTAAGTGAGAAAACAAATATCCTATAAGGCTGTGAAAAGTGCTTTGGATAAAGGATAGAGCACAGTCAATTGACTAGTCTTTGGGAGATTGTGAAGGAGTTATTAAAAAAAAAAAAAAAAAGGAAATATCTAAATTGAGACTTGAAAAATACATATCCATTTTAGGCCAAGAAGATTGGGGGTTGCATAAGAGGACATAGTAGGTGGGGTGTTTTAGAAAGATTTTGAGGCAAGAAACAGTGAGGTTCACCATGGGAACTGCAAGGAATCCAATGTTGCTTCAGTGGGATGCAGTGGGCAAGGAGCAGGGAGAGGTGAGAAGTGCCGAGAGGTGGAACAGTAGGCAGGGTCCAGAGCATATAGGACTGTATGAAGTGTGCATCTGATCAATGTAGCTATCTCCTCTTTAGAAGTTTCATTGTTCAGCAGAGTCTCACACCTAGTGCTTTTTTCTCTCAGAATTGGAAAAGCTCCTGATTTCTCACACTTTAGATAAGACTGGTTCTGGAAGTATGTGTTTGCAAAACCTAAAACAAACACCATCTCTTGTCTTGGAAGCCTGCAAAGCTCCCAACAAAGGAAACAGCCATAAAAGGCAAAATGGGTCCAGAAGTAGATGGAAAATAAGAGAGGACTTCAAAAAAAATCATGGAAAGTTTTCATTTTATCTTTCATTACATTTTTTCATGAAATTCACCAACTTCTGAGTACCAGGGGCTGGGTGTTCTGAGCTAAAGAAGAAGCAAGAGTGATTGATGGTAAGAGATGCTTTAGGCTTTCAATTCTCTGCAGCCAACACATAGCCCAGATGGAGGCTATCATGAATGCCTGTCAGAGATGGGCTGCCTTTTGTGTTGTTTTTCTTCTTTGAAACTTTGAAGATTCAGAAATTTTCTCAGAACTTCTTATTGGTTTAGAAAGTAGAAGACTGGAGGAATGAGGTTGAGAGTATATTATCAGTATGCATGTTAGTTTTTTTTGTTCAGATCCAGGATAAAGGAGTGGAATAGAATTTCCTAGGAGGACTAAGACCAGGAGAAATAGAAATTCATGGAGATCAGAACAGACCTAGAGTTAGGGTTTGGGACACGAAAAATATGAACTAAAAGTCAGGAAGACATTTGAAGGTAAATTTGAGCAAAGGATAAAAGCCCAAACCCCTAGTACCAGCTATTGAATGTTACCATTGAAAATAACAACAGAATCATTTATCAGACACTTTATGTGCCACGCACAGCATTTTATAGAAAATGGACAGATAGACAGGTAGATAAAGAATTGTTAATATCCCTGTTCCTCAGGTAAAGAGATGAAATCTAAAGACAGTCAAGTCATAGTTTGACAAGTGCCTTCCAGTGTTAGTAGAAAGTGTGTAGGATAGGAAAGAGACATAGGCAGTCTTATATCAGATTAAAAGTTATGTTAGTGTGAAACACAGAACCTTATATGTAACTGAGTGAGGACATTTGGCACACTATTAACCCTGATAGAGCAAAGAATCTGATTTTTTAAAACCACTCCATGCAAATGTAGAAAACCACAGGATTGAATGTCTAGAATGAACCCAGGGCAGATGATTCCCAAGGTCTTCCTCCATCGTCCTACATCTTCATGGTTTTCCTCCTCCCCTAACCAAAAGCAGAGACAGATGCAGCAAAGAATCACCGTGACTCACAATTCATTCTGCAAGTCAAGGAGATTCCTGAGATGCAAAAGGAGCTGAAAACTTGATAATTGCTGAGAAAGAAGAACACATGAAGAGGGAAGAGGGCTTTGTGTGAAAGGCAGGAACATGCAGGGAACAAGCTTTATCAGCTAGAAGATCATTACCCAAGGTAGGGGACAGCTGGCACTCTAAGCAACTGTAAAAGTCCACTTATCAAAAGTGTTTAGAGCCAATTAGTTCAAAAGATGGATTAAAAAAAGAGAAATCATTTAAAATCAAATGTTCTCACCTCAGTGATTTTATTTTCATTGAACACGCATTAATTCATATGGGTTTGCCTTTTGTCATAGAACAAGCAACTTCCTTTTGAGAATGGGCCTACCACTTGAGTATCCCAGTCTTCTTCAATAAGCCCGCTTAGCATTTCAATTTCTAACATAAAATCCTTTCAAAGATTATGTGAATTTAAAGACACATGTGAAGTGATGATTTGAGTGAAGTGTTGTTCTCCCATGGTATTTTCAATCACCTCACATGCATGTAAAAGTGGCAGTGAATAAGGAAGACCAGAGCAGAATTGATACATTTAACTTATGGTGTTGGCAAAGAATATTGAATGTACCCATGGACTCCCAGAAGAATGAACAAATCTCTTTAAAAAGAAGTACCATCAGATTGTGCCTTAGAAAACTTTGTCTCTTGTACTTTGGACATGGTATCAGGAAGGACCAATCCCTGAAAAGGGCATCATATTTGGTAAAGTGGAGAGTCAATGAAAAAGAAGAAGATCCCCCAAGGAGATGAACAGACACAGTGGTTAACAGTTATTGTGAGGTTGGCACAGGATGGGGCAGTGCTTTGTTTTATTGTGCACATGGTCATTATGAGTCAGAACCGACTGGACAGCACCTAACAGTTATGATCTCACATCCACCTGAATATACAGCATTTTTTAAGACTTGACTTTTCAAATTTTCCCAACTAACTTAACTAGCATTTTTATGGAAAAAGCTGCTCTATTTCTTTTTACATTCACATTCTTATCAACTTATATAATATCTAATTAGGTCAAAGTAAGAAGAGTAATTTTTGTTAAAAGTAACAGAAGTCACATGTCAAATGGGACTTTTCATATTGTTGACCCAAAATTGGCTAAGAGTCAAAGTATGTAGTACCCCATATTCTAAGGAGCCTTGGTGGTATAATGGTTAAGTGCTTGGCTGATGACCAAAAGGTCAGTGGTTCAAATTCACCAGATATCCCACTAGAGAAAGACTTGGTGATCTGCTCCCATAAAGAGTTCAGCCTGATAAAACAGTTCTTCTCTGTCCTATGGGGTCATGATGGACCAGAATCAAATAGACAGCACAAACAGGCCATGTTTTAAAGGAATTGATACCCATAGTCCCTCAGATTACCCAGAGGAGATGAGGTATCACCTTGTGCTAGTTCAGGGTTTGTGAGCCAGGATTCCCAGTGGTTGGGCAGCTGAGCAGTAATTACCCCCATAATGAGATTTAACACAATAAAATTAACTATGATGAGGTCTGCTATGAACAACCAATCAATTGAAAGGATGTTTCCTCAGGGGTGTGGTCTGCTTCCAATATATTAGACACTCAGGCAAAGCTTGATTGCTCTCTGTTAGGTCTGGATCTTGCATCTGGCTTGTCCTCCTACCTCTGGTTCTTTAGACTTGAGTCAATCACCTTCTCAATTACCTGACAATTCTGAGAGTCCTTAGCAGTCTAACTGTCTATCTGCCTGCCTGTCTGGTGGTCTTATCCTTCTGACCCAGACTTGGGATCCTCCCACTGCTACAACTTTATGAGTCATTTCCTTGATATAAACTTCTCTTTGTTGCTGTGTGTTGTTGAGTCAGTTACAACTCATAGTTACCTGTTTAGGGTTTCCAAGACTGTAGATCTATGGGAGCAGAAAGCCTCATCTTTCTCCCAAAACTTCTCTTTATATAAATACATACGTAAGTTTTGCTGGTGTTTCTTCTCTAGAGAACTCAGCCTAATACAATCAATCCCCAAACCTCCACTCTATAAAAAGCAGACAGCTAGGGATGAGATGGAACTTAGAATACCATTTGGATTTTCAGAGTCATGGTCATACCATCACCACTAACTCTGGTGCCAATTATGCCTCAGGGTGACCCATGTGTTTCACAGTAGAACTGTGTTTCTATAGGATTTTCAATAGCTGTTGGTTTGTTTTGCTTTTTGACACAGATTGGAGAAACACCTGAGGGTGGATTCCAGCTTCTGACTTTGGGGTTAGCAGCCAAGTGTGTAACCATTTGCATCCCCCAGGGACTCACTCAATGGTTGTACACTGAGAGGGTACTCCCCACTCCACACCATGATTGAGGGCTCTGAAGGCATCGCTGGTAGAGACTGAGCATTTGCAAGAATTGGACACTAGCCCTGTTTGCAGGATGGTTATACATCATATTTTCACATCAGCATAGTCATGGTGCGCCTTTATAGGAAAAGCACTGAACTTCTAACTGCTAGGTAGTGGTTCAAACCCACCTGCCATGCCTCAGAAACCCTATCCAGGATTGCCATGAGTTAGAACTGACTCCATGCACTTAACAACAACAACATTCCCATCTTCACCATCACCACCTCCCCACCCATGTCTGTTTGAGCAGGAAGTACACAAAATTGGGAATAAATACCAAGGAAAAGAGGCTTAACTATGGCAATGGGTTAGTGGACTGGGCCATGCAGTGTCTCCCCTTGTGGCACTTATAAAACCACAAGTATAGCATGGAAGTTCCTTTTCAATCTAGGGTTGGAACAGAGTAGAGTTTAATTTCCTTGTGCTTTCCAGCAGAGAATTGAAGGGGACCTTAAAGTGCAGACAGAGTTAGTTTTTTGGGAAGAAAAGACATAATTCAGTTGTAAATATGACCCTCCATATCCAAGAGTCCCACCAACCAGGAATCAACAATATTCAGAGGGGGAAAAGGACAATTGAGTGGTCAAAGCAATTCCTCATCCTAAAGTGCTATTTACATTGCATTGGTTGCTATACATAATCTAGAGATGATTTAAAGCATACTTGAGAATGGGGGTGATTCTACTGACTAGTTCTGTTTAAATGTAGTCAAAAGACAGACTAGAATCACATACCCAAAAAGGTTGAGAGTACATGTTTATGAAAGTTAAGATTACGAGGAATTGTTTTCTTCTTTGTACTTGACTGATCTTTCCAAATTTCCCTCCATGAGAATGATTTGTTTTCAATCAGGGAAAATCTATTAAAAACAATTCTGAAAGGGCAGGATGAGGAAAGCTAAAATAACCTGTTCGATATTTGAATCCAGTTGATAAGCTGGGAAAAACTGTAAAAATCTTGTCAGGTTTCTGTGAATGAATTTTTAAAAAATGAAGCATTGGAGTTAATAGCAAATTCTCTGCATGAACAGAAGTTAATATTTTCATGCCCTCTGGCACTTGGAGGCCAGCAACACACAGTGCATGTATATATATTAATAACCTGGACACGGGTGCAAATCGCAAGGTTGAGAAACTTGCTAGCTCAGCCAAGCTCCCAGGGTAGGTGGAGATGAAGCAAGGACAAACTCTGAGATCTCTTCCTGGAAGAGTTCTGAAAATTGCTCCAAGATCATAGGCAGAAGGAAGGTGAACACTGGATCTGGAGAAAGGAATAGAAACAGATTCTGTGCCTGGGCTGCAGGAGAATGGGCAGCTCCTAGTAAGAGCTCTCTTCTAATCTTCCCTGCAAATCATGTCCCTAATCATAATCAGAGTCCAGAGATTTCTGTTATTTTTCACAGTTTACAAACACTTTCTCATCGATAATCACATTTGATTTTCATCAGTTCCTTATCAGGTAGGCAGAACAAGGGTAGCAAATCTCTAAAAAGTTCAGTTGTGAGTGTCTCACATTGGAAAATAAACAGCAAGATTCAAGCTATGTAATGGATAGAAGCAATTTTTTAAGAATGACCAAGTGATCCTGGAATCAATGACAATGATTAATTGCAAAATCTTGTGTATTTCTACGATTGCTGCATGTTGTGATAAGACAAATAAATAGGGTAGGGTCTTTAAGGAATAAGCCCCCTCCCTAATGGGACACCACCACTCATCAGTCATTTACTCATACTGTGGTGGCTTGCATGTCGCTCTGATACTGGAAGGTATGAAAATAGTATTTTAAATACCAGCAGGGTCACCCGTGGTGGGCAGAGCTTCCAGACTAAGACAGACTAGAAAGAAAGAGAGACAGACTCCATCCAAATATTTAGTCACTGAAAACATTATGAATAGCAATGGAAAATGATCAGCACCAGAATATTGAATATTGAGACATAATGAAGACATAATATACTATGCCAGAATATTTTCAGATATACTGACAGAAGATGAGTCACTCAGGTTGGAAGGCACTCAAAATACGACTAGAAAAGAGCTGCCTCATCAAAGTAAAGTCGACTGTGATATCACAAATGGAATAAAGCTTTCAGGACCTGCAATTGCAGATAGAGCACAACTCAAAATGAGGAGAAATTATTGTAAACAGTCATTAAAAATAGGAATATGGAATGCAAGAAGTATGAAGCTAGGAAAATTGGAAGTTGGCAAAATTAAATGGAATATGTCAAGATAGAGATCTGAAGAATTGATAAGCTGGAATGAACTGGTATTGGCCATTTGGAATATGACAATCACATGGTTTACTATGCCAGGAATGACAAATGGAAGATGAATGGTATCACATTCCACAAGGTATATCTTGAAGTTCAATGCTGTGTGTGATAGTATAATATCCAAATGTCTTCAAAGAAAATCAGGTAATGTAACTATTATTCAAATATACACACCAACCGCTGAAGCCAGTGATGATGAAATTGAAGAACTCTAGCACCTTATTCTCTCTGAAATTGATCAAATATGCAAACAATATGTATTGATAATTACTGGTGATTGGAATGAAAAGGTGAGAAACAAAAAGGATTAGTAGCTGGAAAATATGGCCTTGCTGATAGAAATGATGCTGGGAATTGCATGATAGAATTTTGTAAGACCAATAACTTCTTTATTGCAAATAACTTTTTTAAATAACATAAAAGACTACCATACACATGGACTTCACCAGATAGAATAAGCAGAAATCAAATTGACTACAACTGTGGAAAGAGACTATGGAAAAGCTCCATATCATCAGCCAAAACAAGACCAGAACAGACTGTGGAACAGACTATAATTAATTGCTCATATGCAAATTCAAACTGAAGCTGAAGAAAATTAAAACAAGTCCACAAAATCAAAATATGACTTTGAACATATCCTACGTGAATTTAGAAATCATCTTAAGAAGAAATTTGATGCATTAGACACTAAAGACCGAAGACTAGAAGAGTTGTGGGATGACATCAAGAACATCATAGGAATAAAGTAAAAGGTCATTAAAAAGACAAGAAAGAAGGAAGAGACCAAAACTGATATCAAAAGAGATTCTGAAACTTGCTCTCAAGCATAGAAATATTAAACAAATAGAAGAAATAAGGAGGTAAAAGAACGGAACAGATAATTTCAAAGGGCAGCTTGAAAAGAGAGAGTCAAATATTATAATGAAATGTGCAAAAACCTGGAGTTCGAAAACCTAAAAGGACGAACATGCTCAGCATTGCTCAAACTGAAAGAACCGTGGAAAAAATCAAGCCTCAATTGGCAAAATGAAGGATGCTATGGGCAAAATGGAGTCCTAGTGTGGGACTGTAGGATAAGCGCTGAATTGCTAACCAACAGGTTGGTGGTTCAAACCCACTAGCCTCTTCTTAGAAACCCTATACAAGATTGCTATGAACTGGAACCAACTTGATACAGCAATAACAATGGGCAAAATACTAAATGATGCAGAAAGCATCAAAAGAAGATGGAAGGAATATGCAGAGTGACTATACCAAAAAGAAATGGTTGATATTCAACCATTTCAAGATATAGCATACGATCAAGAACCAATGATACTTAAAGAAAAAGTCCAAGGTGTACTGAAGGTATTGGAAAAGAACAAGACTTCAGGAATTGATGGAATACAAATTGATAGTTTTCAACAAACTAATGCAGAATTGGAGGCATTCACTCATCTAAGCCAAGAAATTTGAAAGACAACTACCTGGTCAAGTGGTAAAGATCCATATTTGTGCCTATTACAAAGGGAGGTGAGGTGACATAATGGAATGCAGAAATAATTGGACAATATCAGTTATGTCACATACAAGTAAAGTTTTGTGAAAGGTAATTCAAAAATGGCAGTAACAATGCATTGACAGGGGATAGAAGCAAATATTGTTTACCAATGATGAATTGTAACCATTGCAATGAAACAAAATATGATATGTTGAGTGGCAAATCATGTTCTCCAATGTAAACTGTCACTCAATTCACAATCAAAGTTGGTACCTACTCATAGAGACCCTATGCATAACAACAACAACATAAAAACACTACTGGGTCCTACGCCAACCTCACTATCATTGCTACATTTGATCCCATTCATTACTACCAGGTGCCAATCCATCTCACTGGGACTCTTTCTCTTTTTCTCTGATTTTCCATATTCCCACACATTATATCCTTCCACAGAGACTAGTCTTTCATGACTATATGAAGTATGATAGACAAAATCTGGCCATCCTAGCTTCCAGGGACAATTCTGGTTGTACTTCTTCCAACACAGATAGGTTTGTGCTTTTCTCAGTCAATGGTATTTTTCGTATTCTCCTTGAGTACCACAGCTCAAATGCATCAATCCATCTACAGTCTTCCTGATTCATGTCAAACCTTCACATGCATATGAGGTTATTGAAAATAACATGGCTTGGCGTCAGGTGCACCTTGGTACTCAAATTGACATCTTTGCTCTTCAACTCTTTAAAGAGCCCTTGTGCAGCATATTTGCCTAATGCAATAGGTCATTTGATATTTTGACTGCTGCTACCATGAATGTTGATGGTTGATTTGAGCAAAATGAAGTTTTTGACAACTTCAAAGACTTTTCTCCATTTATATGGATGTTACTTATTAGTCCAGTGGTGACGATTTTTGTTTGCTTCCTTTGAAATGCAACCTATACCAACAGAAGTGGTATTTGATCTGCATCAGTAATTAATTTAAACCCTGCTCACTTTCAGCAAACAAGGCTGTATCATCTGCATATCACAGGTTGTTAATGAGTCTTCCTCCAATCCTGAAACCACGTTTTTCCTCATATAATCCAGTTTATCAGATTATTTGATCAATGTACTAATTGAATAAATATGGTGAGAGAACTTGGAGTGAGAAATATCATTATTGATGTCAGGTTGATCTTGGATGAAAGCAGAGAAAACCAGAAAGATGTTTACCTATGCTTTGTTGATTACACAAATGATTTTTTTATTGTGTGAATCATGGCAAGCTATGGACAACACTGCCAAGTATGAGTATTCCAGAACACTTAATTGTGCTCATGAGGAATCTGTACCTGACCAAGAGTTTGAAGATTTCAGTCCACCCAGAGATGTCCTGGAAGCAATGCCTGGAGAATTACTTCAGAGGCTGGATGGAACTATATCTTGAGATGATCTTTAAACCTTAAACCAAAAATATTTCCTGAAATCTTCTTAAAACCAATTAATAATTTAGTTTAATAACAATAACAAAAAAATCTGCATTGAGCATTATGTTCTTTCAAGAACTTTCTAAATGAGATCAAATGGACAACAGCAACTGGAAAGATTAGACAGGAAACTGAGGGGACAGAGAATTTAGGCTACCGTAGGAGAAACAACTCAGAAAAGGAGGATGAGAATGGTTACACAACTTGAAGAATGCAGTTGTTGGTGGTGATGGTGGTGGTCGTTATGTATTGTGACATTGGTTCTGACTCATAGAGACCTGGTAGTTTCGAACTGCTGACCTTGAGGTTAGCAGCCCGACTCGTAACCACTATGCTCCCAGATCTCCTTAAAAATGTAGTTAATGTCACTGATTTCTACATGTAAAAACTGTTGAATTGATGTATGTTCTGCTGGGAAAACATTTTTTGTATTTTTAAAGGACCCCATATGAAGCACCTAGTTCTATTCTGACACACGTGGGGTCAACATGAGTCAGAACTGACAGTATCAACTGGATTTTATTATTGTTGTTGTTTATGGTGGTTGTGAGAATTAATGAAAATAAATGGAAGCACTTGGCTATTAGCCAAAAAGTTTGTGGTTCAAATCTAGCAGCCATCCCATAAGAAAAAGGTATGGCAGTCTGCTCCCATAAAGATTTAAAGCCCTGAAAACACTATGGGTCAGTTCTACTCTGTCCTATAGTCCTATAGGTTTGGAATTACTCAGCAGCACAGGGTTTGTTTTTGTTTTTTGTTTTTTTAAACCTTCTGGTGCACAGTTCTACTCTGACATCCATGGGGTCTGACATCCATGGGGTCTGATATACATGGGGTCAAAACAATATAGGCAGTCCAACTGATTACCTCAAGAACAAGCAAGTTGCTTGCCCAGGAGACATCAAGGCAAGTAAGTGGTCGGGTTCCCTCAGGGCAAAACCCCCTTCTAAGACTAAGACTCAATGGGAATACACGCTCATTAGAAGTAGAAAATGAGTCAAGAGCAATGGGTCAGATTTGGGTTTTTATTGCTACTTTTTATTTTTTTCTGAAAAATGAAAGAAAACCCTATGAAGCTCAGTTTGACTTCAATATACATGGGTAGCCATGAGACAGAATCAACTCAGTGGCAACTGGTTTGATTTGGTTTAAAGAAGAAACATGAGGATTTTGACTTAGGTTGGGTGTACAGAGTACTGCTGGGACATGGTGACTTTAAAGGACAACAGCAGACTTTCTGAACCATACTTAGAGGTCCAGTGTGCTGAATGCACAGACCTCAGCTGGCATGGACCTCACCTGAGGATTTGCTTCATCCCTCTACAACTCAGATCCTGGGAAAGAACAACTGAAGCTCATAACAACATTTAACTTGTCAGGATGTGATTAAGCCCTGGAGAAGATTAATTACCATATTTCTTGCATGTCAACATCCTCCACCCAGAAAAAGATCACTCACATTCCTGACCCCAACTAAGCCTCTGAAAGAATCTAATATTATAAGCAAAGATCTAATTAGCAACTTGAATTAAGGATGAAGAACCTTTGTGAAGGTTTGGACACAGCAGATACTTTAATCTCTGAGGATTATTCCTAAATATACAGAAAGACTACAGTGATTTGGGGGATGTTTGAGTAATTTTATCTCATTTGAATGTTGCTGCCAATTTCAAGGACCTACTGAGGCGTGAACTAAGGATTAGGCCTTTGTAAGGTTTAAAAAGAACTCTTTTTAGTGTTAAATTTTCTTCCCATTCTATCTGCATCTTTAGAGGAGGCTAAAACCCCCAAATGAGTCCCTCTCAGTTGGAGTGTTAAGGGAGACATGGTTCAAATTCTGGCTTCAACTTGAGATAAAATAGAACTCTGGTTCTCTTGTCAACTCAAGAGAGCAATTTAACTCTGGCAGTGGAGGCTCAGTGAGGGCTCTAGAACTTAATGTTCCTTTCTTCTCTCTGTCCCCAAAGCTCTTGCCCTCATCACCTCTTGACTAGATCAGTTTGTCTCCATTCCTATACAGCTTCCACCAGATTAATGGTCCCTGATGCAACTTTAATCATACCACTAAGTCCAAGCAAAACCTTTGTTGTTGCTGTTGTTGTTGTTATGTGCCGTGGAGTCGGTTCCGACTCATAGCGACCTAGTACAGGGTTTCTGAGGCTATATCTTTATGGGAGAAGAAAGCCTCATCTTTCTCCCGTGGAACAGCTGGTAGTTTCGAACTGCTGACCATGAGATTAGCAGCCCGATTTGTAACCACTACGCTTTGTTGCTGTTAGGCTTCATCAAGTTAGTTCCAACTCATAGCGACCCTATGCCCAACAGAATGAAACACTGCCCAGTCCTTCACCAGCCTCATAATTGGTGCTATGCTTGAGCCTATTGTTGCAGTCCCTATGTCATCCATCTCATTGAGAATCTTCTTTTTCTCTGACCTTGTACTTTACCAAGCATGATGTCCTTCTCCATGAACTGGTCCCTCCCAGTAACACATCCAAAGTCTTGTCATCCTTGTTTCTAAGGAATATTCCAGCTGTGCTTCTTTCAAGACAGATCTGTTCATTCTTCTGGCAGTCCATGGTGCCAGATTCTTCAATATTCTTCACCAACACCATAGGGTCACTATGAGTCAGAACCGACTCCATGGTACTTAACAACAGCATGTACCATCAGTTACCAGTATTTCTCTATTCATTTAGCTCATTTTTTCAAAAAAAAAA
>NW_006408594.1:9001067-9004981 GCF_000296735.1 Chrysochloris asiatica
AAAAAAAAAAAAAAAGCCATGCAAAATCTCAATTTAGTCTTGTAGTCAAATTTCACAGGATATCCAAGGTCACAGAGGTAACAAACCAAAAAGGGATTTTGATGGACTTAAAAGTATTTCCATAGACATTTTATATTTGAAGAGACTCAAATTCACATTCTGAGACGTTAAGATAGAAGATCTCATAGTGAGGAAGCAGCAGAACTAGAATGCAAATCCAACTTTTGCAGTATCAGTACTACTTCTAAAGCTCTGGTTGCCTTGGGGACCTGCCCCTGCCTACACTTCTGTATGCCTTAATCCATTCTCTGCTACTGCCATGTAGTTTCAGAACTGTCACAGTGTTCAATTCCAGGGCTCCACTTACAGTGGCTTCTTCTCCTTTAAATATTCTTCCTCCTTATCTTCCCAAGATTCACCCCTCTACATCTTTCAGGTCTCAACTCAACTGTTGCTTCCTCAGAAACGTAGTCCCAGGTCACCCAACCCAATGCTTGAGCCTACATACTTCCCATTACAGTACCCTATTTTATCTTCATGGGGGCACTAACAATAAGTTAGTAACTTATGTATAATTTCCCCATCAAGTCTTGACGGGAAAAATGTAACTAAGTCCTTAAGAACTTGAGTTCTTAATACGTCCGCAGTAATAAGTTGCCCCACTTATTTATAACTTTACATGTTTATTGTTCACCTCCCCAGTTTCTTCTAGAAAGTAAGCACATGATAGGCAGGATGCCTGTCTACCTTGTTCGCAGTTGAATCCCAGTGTCTACAGTGGGATCTGGCACATAGGAGCACTTAGCAAGTATTTGCTGACTGACTGAACTGTCTTCCCCCATTAGATCTCTAATTACATGAACCCAATTCAACCAACCACAGAGGTGAGTACATGTCCTAACCTGGCCAAACCAATCAGAACCACTTATCAACAAACTGTGCAAGAAGAAGCCATGTGTTTTATGAAATTATTAGCTACAAGGATTACATGACATCATTGAGTTGCCAGATAAAACTCAGAACTACAGTGACATTTGAGCTTCATATGAATAAAAAGTATTTTTTAGTATAAGTATGTCCCTAATATTGCACAGGACACAGGAAGTGTCACCATCCTTATGTATAACATAAAGTACAGTTATATATAACAGAATGCAACTTTACTAGGCCCCATGCCATCCTCAGAGTCCTAGTGTGGTGCTGGACTGCAAAATTGGGTTGATTCGCAAGGTCAGCAGTTCAAGCTCACTAGTCTCACCTCAGAAACCCTATACAGGGTCACTATGGGTCAAAACTGACTCGACAGCACTTAACAACAAATGCCATCCTCACAATGGTAGCTGTGTCTGAGCTCACTGTCGCAGCCACCGTGTCAATACATATAATTTTTGTCTTCCTTTTTTGCTGACCCTCTACTAGGCATGGTACCCTCATCCAGGGACTAGTACCTCTTGATAACATGAGACAAAGTCTGACCATTCTCACATATAAGGAGCATTCTGACTGTACTTCTTTCAGTGTGTTGTTAGGTGCAATTGAGTCAGTTCCAACTCATAGCGACTCTCTGCACGACAGAAGAAATGCCTGATCCTGCGCCATGTTCACAATTGTTGTTATGCTTGAGCCCATTGCTGTGGCCACTGCGTCAATCCATCTCATTGTCTCATTGGGGATTTTCCTTTTTTTTTTTTTTTCACTCTCTATTCCACCAAGCATGATATCTTTCACCACGACTGATCCTAATTGATAACATGCCCAAAGTATGAAAGACACAGTGTCACCATCCTCACGTCTAAGGAGCATTCTGGTTTTGCTTCTTCCAACGATCTGTTTGTTGGTAGGTTGTCATGGTACTTTTAATGTTCTTATCCAGCAACATAACTCAAATGCATCAACTGGTATTCTTTAGTCCATTGTCCAATTTTCACATGCATAAAAGGTTACTGAAAATACCACAGCTTGGGTCAGGTGCAGCTTAGTTCTCAGACTAATGTCTTTGCTCTTGGACACTTTAAAGAAGGCTAGTGTGGCAGATTTGCCTAATGTAATACATTATTTGATTTATTGACTGCTGTTTCCATGTGTGTTGACTGTAAGTCCAAGCAAAATGAAGTCTTGACAACTTCAATCTTTTCTCCTTTTATCATGATGTTATTTATTGGTACATTGTGAGGATTTTTGTTATCTTACATTGAGGTCCAAACCATATTAAAGGCTATAGTCTTATTTTAAGTCCTCATCACTTCCAGCAAGCAAGGTTGTATCATCTGCATATCATAGATTGTCATTGAGTCTTCCTCCAATCCTAATGCAACATTTTTCTTCATATAATCCATGTCCTTAGATTATTTGCTCAGCAAATAGATAGACTATGTATGGTGAGAGAAAGCAACACTGGTATACACCTTTTCTGTTTTAAAACCATTCAGTATCCCCTTGTTCTGTTCGAATGACTTCCTCTTAATCTATGTAGAGGTGACTCATGAGCACAATTAAGTGTTCTGGAATACCTATTCTTCCTAATGTTATCCATAGCTTGTCATGATCCACACAATTGAAAGCCTTTGCATAGTCAATAAAGCACAAGTAAGCATTTTTCTAGTTTTCTCTGTTTTCATTAAAGATCCATCTGACATCAATAATGATATCTTTCATTCCACGTACTCTTCTGAATCCTGCTTGAATTTCTGACAGTTCCCTCTTGATGTACTATCATTGATCAATATTTTCTGCATTCAATTAGGGCACCTCTCTTTGTAAAGGGCACAAATAGGGATCTTTTCCAATCTATATTCAGGTAGCTGTTTCCAAATTTCATGGCATACATGAGTGACAACCTCCACTGCTTCAGTTTTCTGAAAGATTTCAATTTGCATTCCATCAATTCCTGGAGCCTTGTTTTTCATCACTGCCTTCAGTGCAGCTTGGACCTCTTCTTAAGTCCCATCAATTCTTCATCATATGCTACCTCTTGAAATGGTTGAACATCAATCATTTCTTTTTGGTACAGTGACTCTGTATATTCCTGCCATCTTATCTGATGCTTTCTGCATCCAAGATTTTGCCCATAGAATCTGTCATTGTTTCAAGTTGAGGCTTTAATATTTTCTTCAGTCCTTTCAGCTTTAGAAATGCTGAGCATACTCTTCCCTTTTGATTTACTAACTCCAGATGCTTATAACATTTTGTTTTCTTGAGCTGCCCTTAGAAATTTTCTGCTCAGCTCTTTGACTTCCTCATTTATTCCATTCATTTTAGCATCTCTATGCCAAAAAACAAGTTTCACAGGTCTCTTCTGTCATTCATTTTGGTCTCTGCTTTATTTCCTGTCATTTTAATGATCTTTTGCTTTCTACCTACATTATGTTCATGATGTTATCCCACAATTCTTATGGTCTTCTCTTATTAGTGTCTAATTCAAATCTGTTCTTGAGATCGTCTCTACATTCAGGTGTGATATGTCCAAGGTCATATTTTAGCTCTCATGGGCTTGTTTAAATTTTCTTCAGCTTCAGCCTGAATTTACATATGAGCTGTTCCACAGTTTGCCCTGGCCTTGTTTTAATTGATGATATAGAGGTTTCCCACTATTTCTTCAGACAGATGTAGTCAATTTGATTCCTATATATTCCACCTGGTGAGATCATTTATAGTCAATTAATATTTCTACTGATTAGAAGAGGTGTTTGCAATGAATAAGTCATTAATCTTACTAAATTCTATCATATACTCTCCAGCATCATTTCTATCAGCAATGCCATATTTTCCAACCACTGAACCTTCACATTCTAATCACCAGTAATTATCGAAACATCTTTGGTTACATTTGATCAATTTCAGACTGAAGAAGTTGGTAGAATTCTTCAATTTCATCATGACTGACTTTAATTGTTGGTGTGTAAATTTGAATAATA
>NW_006408594.1:9005426-9006913 GCF_000296735.1 Chrysochloris asiatica
CTATTCACAAGGTTTTTAGTAACTAAACATTCAGAGGTTGTCTTCCTCTCCTTCTTCCTAATCTGTCTCACTCTGGAAGCTCAGTTGAAACCTATACACTATGGGTGATGCTTGTTGCTTTTGTTAGTGCCATCCAGCCATTTTCAAATCATAGCAACCCTATACATGGGGTTTTGGGGGGCAGCTGGTATGTTTGAAGCACCAACTTTGTACTTACCAGTCCAGTGCTTATCCTCTGACCCTACTAGTGTTAAAATAACTGGTGGCATCCTGTGATGTTTTCAGCATCACAGCAACACACAAGCCACTATAACATGACAAACTGACAGACGAGTGGTGGGTTCTTCTGGCAGTCCATGGTATATTCAATATATTTAACCAACATGGAATATATTTATATGAAAAGCATATTCATTCATTATTTGAAATTCAAATGTAACTGAGTGTCATATATATTTCTTTTCTAAATCTGGTAACTCTATGATGTCTGCCTGAAACTACAAGTAGTCATGTTGTCCAACTTTGAGAACACTCTTTCCTGAGAAAGAAGCTTTTAGAGGAAACAGCAGGAAAAAGAGAAAAGACTGGTTACTGGTAATATTTGCCAATTGCTTGGATGTAGCTATGCCTAAAGACTTCCTTCACCACTGGGACTTCCCAGTAACCTAGGTTAAGACATTCCTCTTCTTTTCATCCTTGAATATCTATTTTCAAATTGGATGTTTGTCATTTGTAAATGGAAGAGTCATGGTGCTTGCAAAGTGCTTTCCAGTCAGCATCAATTCTTATCTTCGTAAATACCTAAAGAAAGTTCTCAGTCCACCCTCTCCCTTCTAGTTTTCCTATTATTTCCCGCAAAGGTCCCAATTTCATTTTGATGTTACTGTTGGTGTTCAAGCCAGAAAGGTCCATGTTAGTCATCAGCCACTATTGGCACCATCAAGTCCTATCAAGGAGCAGAGCAGAGTACCTTCAAGACAAAGAAATCTCTGACTTGCTGATATTGATCACCTATGTGAGCATAAATTTAATATGTCAAATTATGATAAAAGGTTAGTTCCAAAGGAAAGTAAGGAATAAAAGAGACCAAAAAAAAAAAAAAAAAGTGAAGAAGTAAAAGAACTCTATCCTATTACAGCAGAAACAAAATAGTTCTCCAAAGAAACTACCCCATTGAGAGGTCCGGATATTGCATGTTTGTTTTTTTAAGCTTTTTTGTGTGATTTGAGTGAAATTTTTACACAGAAAATCAGTTTTCCATTCAGTTATTTATTCACCTTTTATTTTATGTCATTGATTGCAATACCCACAATGTAATAACACTCTTCCTACTTCGTTCCTATGTTTTCCATTTCCATTTGTCCTTCTTTCCTAGTCCATGCATCTTTCGGAGATTTTTGTTGCTGTTAAGTGCCTTCAAGTCAGTTCTGACTCATAGCTAACCCTGTATAGGGTTTCTAGGAGCAGCTGGTGAATTTTAAACAACT
>NW_006408594.1:9007263-9011017 GCF_000296735.1 Chrysochloris asiatica
AAAGTTAGTTTGAACCTCAAGGTCAGCAGTTCAAGCACACTGCCCGCTCCTTGGAAACACTATACAAGGTCACTATGGGTCAGAACTGACTTGGTTACACTTAACAACACCACTATTTAACTGAAAGTTGAGCCATGGGAAGGAGGGGTATGAGTTCAGTTCCAAGTTTGAAGGTTGAATAAAAGCCATAGTCTCAAGGATTCTACCAGTATCTTTCCACCAATAAGCCTGATCTTTTTTATGATTTTGAGTTTTGCTCCACAGTTTTCTCCCACACTGTCCGGGCCTTTTTAATGTGATCCCTCTCAGAGCAATTGGTAGTGGTAGCCAGACACCATCTAGTTCTTTGGGTCTCAGCATCATGGAGACTGATGTTCATGTGGTCCATTAGTCCATTGGACTAATTATTTCCAGGTCTTTGGCTTTCTTCACTCTTCTTTACTCTGGATAGAGAGAGTCCAATAGTTGCACCTTAGATGTTTGCTCATGAGCTTTAAAGACACCAGCTTCCATTTACCAAATAAGATGTAGAATATTGTCTTTATGGACTATGTTACAACATAGCTGTCTCCTGACAGTATGGTACTGAACCTCCATGCCCAGCAACTCATTCCATCAAGGTGCTTGGTTATGATTAAGAAGTTTCCATAACTTTGCACTTTTAGGCTCTACTATATTCATCGATATATTTGTAATATAGATAAGTATATAAGTAGAAATATCCTCTGTCAAACCTCATATCTATTCATGAGTAATAGTCCATTCTCCTTCCCACACCTGTTCTGCTTGCATGTCTATTTATGTACCCATTCATAGATTATTGTAATTATTGTTATTGCATGACTGGATATGTAACAGTATTTACTTCTGTTGCCCCTAACTCTTGTGTTTCTCCCAGTTCCTTCCTTTGTTTGGTCATTTTGTGCTGCTGTCCTCTCTTGTAAATTACCAAATTGCCTTCCCTCTTGCCTGTTAATAGGTGTCTACCCTCTAATTAGTGATATACTCTTCCTTCTTCTCTCACTCCTGATAACCACCAAAGAATATGACCTTATTCAGAGAAGCAGCAACACCAGAGATGGAGGCAGAGATGGGGACATGGAGAAAGGGAGCAGCTGAGGACTCTAGACTCATGGAAAGAGAGGGACTGAGAGCTGGTGGTCAGGAGATAGACTTTCAGAATGTGACATTTGGTGGTTTAAATTATTATATATGCCTGAGTGTTGTTTTCTTGTTGTTGTTTTTTGTTTGTTTGTTTGTTTGTTTGTTTTTAAAGAGCTAAAATGAATAGAGATAAATACTGTTAACTGATGGTACATGGAGGACATTATAACCATTGTAATGAAACAAAGTATATGATTTGTTGAGTGTAAAAATGATGATCTGCCCTGTAAACTTTCACTCAATTCACAATAAAAACTTAAAAACAAAAGAATATTTGTTATGTGTGAAAACATTTTCTTGACTTTTTCTAATAGTAATCTCATACAATATTTATCCTTTTGTGATTGACTTATTTTATGAATAGCAGCAAAACAATTTCAGATATCACGCTGGAATATAAAATAACTTATGAATAACCGCAGAACACTGTCAGATATAGTACCCAAAGTTGACCCCCTCAAGTTGTAAAGCACTCAACTTATGATTAGGGAAGAGCTGCTTCCTCAAAGTAAAGTTGACCATAATCATGTGAATGGGGCAAACTTTCAGGACCTTTAAATGAGAAGACACAGCTGTAAGCATCCATGAATAATCAAAACATGAATTATGAAGTATGAAGCTAGGAAAATTGGATGTTGTAAAAAATGAAACAGAATGCATAAAGATTTATATCCTACACATTATTGAACTAAAGTGGACTAGTTTGGGCCATTTTGAATCAGATAATCATATTGTTTACTATGCTGAGAATGACAAATTCAAGAGTAATAGAGTCACATTGATTGAAAAAAGAGCATTTCAAGACCTATCACAATGTTGCTGATGGGAAATATCCATGTGCCTACAAGGAAGACCTGGTGTGGTGCTGTGGGCTAATGCATCAGACTGCAAAGTCATTTGAATGGCAAAGATTGGTGGTTCAAGCTCACCAGTTGCTCCTTGGAATCCTTATACATGGATAGCAATTGACTTGAAGGCACTTAACAACAACAAGGAAGACCAATTAATACCAATATTATTCAAATTTATGCACCAAATTCTAAAGCCGGTAATGATGAAATTGAAGAATTCTACCAACTTCTCTGGTAGCGTAGTGGTTACGAATCGGGCTGCGAACCTTAAGGTCAGCGGTTCGAAACTACCAGCCGCTCCGCGGGAGAAAGATGAGGCTTTCTACTCCCGTAAGGATTTACACCCTCGGAAACCCTGTACAGGGTCGCTATGGGTCGGAACCGACTCGACGGCACTCAACAACAACAACAACAACAACCAACTTCTTCAGTCTGAAATTGATCAAACATGTGATCAATATGCATTGATAATTAATGGTAATTATAATGTGAAAGTTGGAAACAAAGAGGAAGGATCAGTAGTTCGAAAATATGACTCTTGCCTGTCACCCATGTTAAGATTTGTCTGCCCTCTAGCCCATGAATAACTTTCCCTCCCTCTTCCCCAACAAAAAAAAAAAGGAAAAGAAAATATGACCTTGGTGATAGAAATACTGCTGGAAACCACATGATAGGATTTTGCATGACCAATAACTTATTCATTGCAAATACTTTTTAAACAACATAAAAGGCAACTATATATATGAACCTCACTAGATGAAATACACAGGGATCAAACTGACTACATCTGAGAGAACAGACAGTGAACGACCTCAATATCATCAGCCAAAAAACACCTAGGCATACTGTGGAACAAATCAACAATTGCTCATTTGCAATTTCAGAATGAAGCTAAAAAAAAAAAAAAGAAAAGAAAACAACTTTATGAGAGTCAAAATATGACCTTGAATATATGCACCAGAATTTAGAGACCATCTCAATAACATATTTGATGCATTATACATCAATGACCAGAAGAGTTGCAGGATGACATCCAAGATATACAGAAAGCAAGCAAAAGGCCTTGAAAAAAAACCAGACAAGAAATCAAAGACTAAAATGGATGCCAGAAGAGACTCTGAAACTTGCTGTTGAGCATGTTGTTGTTAGGTGCCGACATGACAGTCCCAATTCATAGCAACCTTTTGCATGACAGACAAAACACTGCTTGGTTCTGTGCCAACCTACAACCATTGTCACACTTCAGTCCAATGCTGCTTGCACTGTTTCAATCCATCTCATTGGGGGTCTCCCTCTTTTTCACTGACCCTCCACTTTACCAAGCATGATGTCCTTCTCCAGGGATTATTCCTTCCTAATAATATGTCCAAAAGGAGCTCTGGTAGTGTAGTGGTTATGAATCGGACTGTGAACCCCAAGGTCAGCAGTTAGAAACTACCAGCTATTCCACAGGAGAAAGATGAGGCTTTCTGCTCCCGTAAAGATTTACAGCCTCAGAAATCCTGTACAGGGTCACTATGAGTCAGAACCGACTCCACAGGACATAACAACAACAATAGTATGTCCAAGATATGAAAGGTGAAGTCTGGCCATCTTGGTTTCTAAGGAGTATTCTGGTTGTAGCTCCTCCAACACAGATTTGTTTGTTTTTCTGGCAGTCCATGGTACCTTCCTCAACACCATATAACTCAAATACACCAATTCTTCTATGATTTTCCCTATTCATTGTCCAATTTTCA
>NW_006408594.1:9033188-9052111 GCF_000296735.1 Chrysochloris asiatica
GAGAGAGATGAGGCTTTCCGCAACTTGCAGTTAAACAGCCTTGTGGCCCAGTATTCCATGTTGTTGTTGGAGCTCCACACTACACGTCTCTTGTATTATGGAGGTTATTGTTTTGTTGAGCCTTTTTTTAAATGTAGTTACAAAATCCCTTGAAAACGTTTCCTTGTTGTAACTCTTTATAGAAAGACATAAAACCCCAGAATTTGTCCAGTCTTGTAAAGCAAACAAACCTCCAACCAACCTCTCATCTCATACACACACACATACAAAGAAAATGCTTACAACCACAAACTATCTTGGGAATCCTTACAAATAATCCCACTATATATATATTCCTATTTACATCAGTCAGCACCAGAATTCTAAGATTCTCAGGATACAATTTATCCTCTGGACTCTCTTTTCCATATCATAAAGTCTATTCTTTAAACCAAAGCCCTCACCTATCTCTCCTCATTCCTGGAAACTTTTCTTCTCTGTCCTCTGGAACTTATATTTACTTATCAACAAAATCTCTTATAGTCTTAACATCTTTGAGTTATCCCATAATTTTCTTCTTCTAAGCATACCCTGACCCTACCTGAGGACAACTGATTTCCTACAGTTTTTTGTTTTTTTTTTTAGTAAATGTTTTATAGTGTATTGTGTGATAGTTTACATGGGGGAACATTAGTTTTACATTCATTCTATCATACTTCGTTTCATTGCCATAGTTACTATCCCGTCTATGCATCATCACCCTACCAAAGGATAAACCCTGCAATTTCCTCCCCCCAGCCCCCACCCACGGTCCTCAGCACACAGCCCCTTTCCCTCTCTGGATCTCAAGTTCCCAGCCACTCCATCTCTTCACGTCATCCTTTCTGTCTCCATTGCAGGCCTCACTGCTCCTCTGGGTGGGGTCCCGCTCTCTACTCTTCTCCAGTGATGGTCCCAGAGCCCTCCACTCCTGGACTGAAAGGTTAATCACTCATCTCCTGGCTATAAAATATCCACCTTTACATTTCTAGTCCTCACAATCAGTGCTGATAACAATTATTCACCCCTGCATCACAAGAGACCCATCTGCATTTCTTTCATCAGCCCTTCCTAGACAGGCTGGATACTATTCACTGGAGACTCTACCATCCTCCCCACCCTGTAGATCTAGGTTCCCTCTTGAAAGCTTATAAGCCAGTCACTTCTTACCTTTGTATCCCTCCCCCCATTTTGAGTAGCCTATGTTCAAGTTGCCCCTCCCTATCTACTCTTTGTGCAGAGGGGATGGGAATAATTCTTGGAGCAGGGATTTGTTTCCTCTTTTGAGCTACGGCATTTATAGGTGCAGGTCAAGTTTATCAGGTTGTATCAGATAATGCTTTTTTTCCCCTCTTCTTTCCTTTTCAGGTTGAACTCTGTTCATCCAGTCATTGAAGCCAGGTCAAGTGGGTATCATCTTCAAGTGTGGGTGTTCTTGCATCTGTCCGCCCTCTTCTTACCAGCTGGTCGCTTTGCTCTCCACTCTAGTCCTGTGTGGCTGTGTCACTGACTCTGAGCCCAAGAGTCCACAGGTCTTGCCTCGCTGCTGGCCGACCAGGTCTCCACCCAGGTTCACAGTAGTCTGCTGAACGATGCAGGGCTTAGCTCACTGCTTCATTGATGTTTTTCGGTCACTTCTCCTTATGGGTGACATGCACGGTTGCCAATCAGAGTGTGTATTTCCATTGTGTCCTACAGAGCTTTTAAGAGATGGTTTCTTTCTCTTGTGTCTCTCAGTACCACTGAATCAGAAGGTATGGTGTTTTCCTTCCTTCTTCAATATTCCTTTTCCCCGACAGTACCTATCCCTTTAGCTGTGAAAATTCTTGGTTTTGAAGCTTATGTCATCAGATTACAGCACTCACTACCCCTTCTTGTTGTATCTACAGACACCAGATCAGTCCCCAGATCCCTCAAAGATTGTACCTGATCCTTATAACACCCTGCAATACTGCTTGTTCTTAAGAGTTGTCAATTCAGTTCCCAGTCATAGCAAATGTGTATTGGGTTTCTGAGGTTTTAAATCTTTGCACGTGCAGAAAGTCTCATTTGTCTCTCGAGGTGTGGCTGGTGGGCTTGAACCACTGACCTTGTGGTTCACAGTCCAGTGCTTATCGTATGGACCCATGGTGTTCCCCTCAATACTACCACTCTGTATGATTTCAATATCCTCATAGATGTTTCTCCCAGCATCACAGCCTCACAATTACTTTGTCTCTTATACTTCAATGATCTCATTATCCACCTAACTTAGCCTTTCATTGCTATAATCACACATAGACTATTTCATTATAGCAATGGAAGGCTAAGTTAGGTGGATAATGACATCACTGAAATACAAGAGATTAGGAACCGAGAGATTGTGATATTGACAGCAAGTCCCTGGATTATTAGTACCATTCCTAAATCTGTCTTTACGTCAAATTTGTACATAAGTTAGAATACTTAGGTAACACTTACATACGTTAGAACACTTAACATAAGTTAGAACACTTAGGTATGGCTCATATGGAACATCAGTTAAATGCTTGTCTTATTATATGGTATATTGCAAACCTTTCTTACATGGAAGCATTAAGAAATATTGTCAGCTACACAAAAACATCTTTGACATAATGATACAGTAATAATAATGTGTTGACGTGTGTTGCAAAGTAGTACCCATTTATTATTATAGGCCATTGTATGTAAGATTTAAGAACAACAAGAAGGAAGAAAAAAACCAAAATGGATGTCAGAAGAGACTCTGAAACTTGCTCTCTAGTGTAGGGTTGTTAAAGCAAATGGAAGAAGTGAAGGAGGTACAAAAGTTGAACAGAACATTTCAAAGGTCTGCTAGAAAAAGAGTCAAATATTATAATGAAATATGCAAAGGTCTGGAGTTAGAAATTCAAAAGGGAAGAACATGCTCAGCATTTCTCAAGTGGAGGGAAGTGAAGAAAAAATTCAAGCCTATTACAAGGGGTGGTTAGTAACTACGATTTGTATGTAAGCCAGGCGTTAATAACCTGGGGACTGCCTACACTACTTATTGCTCCCCATCCATAAACTGTTTCAGGCATCTTCTAACCAGCCTTCACTGAACTTATCAGATACTTTTTTTCTATTATCCTAGGACTAACTCACCAGCCACTCTTTTGAAACCCTATACAGGGTTGCTGTGAGTCAGAACCGACTTGATGGCACTTCAACACAGCACTTGGTTTAATTACTAACCAAGGAGGACCTTCAACACAATGACTGTACCATCAATATACTGTCTCCATCCTATTTAATATCTCTGTTGTTGTTGTTAAGTGCCACTGAGTCAGTATTGACACATAGCAACCTTATGCACAACAAAATGAAATCCTACCCAGTCCTGCACCAATGTCACAATCATTGCTATGTTTAAGCCCACTGTTGCTGACATTGTGCCAATCCATCTTGTTGGGGATCTTCCTCTTTTTCACTAACCCTCCATCTTACCAAGCATGATGCCATACTCCAGGGACTGGTCACTCCTGAGAATATGTCTGAAGTATGAGAGATGAAGTCTGGCCATCCTGGCTTCTAAGTAGTATTCTGGCTGTATTTCTTCCAACACGGATTGGTTTGTTCTTCTGGCAGTCCATGGTACTTTTAATATTCTCTTCCAACACCATAAGTCAAATGCATCCATTCTTCTATGATCTTCCCTACTCATCATCCAACTGTCACATGCATATGAGGCTATGAAAAGACCATGGCTTGAGTCAGGAACGCCTTAGTCCTCAAACTGACATCTTTGCTCTTGAACACTTCAAAGTGGTCTTGTATAGCAAATTTCCCTAATGCAATACATCATTTGATTTCTTGACTGTTGCTTCCATGAGTGTTGATGGTTGAGTCAAGCAAAATGAAGTCTTCAACAATTTCAATCTTTTCTCCATTTATCTTGATGTTAGTGAGGATTATTCATTGGTAAGGATTTTTGTTTTCTTTATATTGATGTGCAACCCATACTACTTCCCTTCTTTTCCAACTTAGATATCATGTTCCCTTACAAACATCTTCAAATTCTTTTATTTTCTTTCCATTTATTATATTGACCTGAGTGGGGGAGGTGGAAGATCATTGGTTCACTTTCTTTCTTACCCAAATAGTAACTATGTTGAGAAAACACACACTGTTTAGTCTCACTTTAAACTTGTGACTACTATATTCATATAGTCCCTTTAGCCATCAATTATCATTGCTATTGTTGTTAAGTATCATTAAGTCGATTCCAACTCAGAGCAATCCTCTCTAGGGTTTCTCAGGAGCAACTGATGGGCCTGAACTGCTGACCTTGTGGTTTGAAGTTCAGTGCTGATCTTACAGATCCACACCAGGATTTTATCAATCTTAATACTTTAAGATTATAACACAATTTTTCTTAGACTAGTCATTCTTCCACTCCTAGGCAATAGCTTTATATCTCTTATTTTTATTTTTTATATTTCTTATATTATTTTCAAATTTCAAACCTCCCCTCCCTTAGCTCACTCTCATCTGAAAATGTTGGTTTTTGTTTCTTTGAAAAAATGAAACGATGAGAATTCCCACACGTTCCTGCCATCATGTCCACAAATCCATCATGTGTATGCTCATATACTCTGCATTCCCTTATGTTTCCAAGAATGAATACACATGTTGCACTCAAAAGTCAGCACTGTCAGAGCATGAGTGGAACATGGGATCCCTACCTAGAAAAGTGGTAACAGCAGAGACGGTGGCAGAGGCCATGACATGGAGAGACAGAGCAGTTATGGGCTCTAACTCTATGCATTGAGAAAGATTGTGTGCCTTTGGGCAGGAGGCCAGCTGGCAGAATGTGCCCTTTGGAGATTTAAATGAATATATATTTTTGTTTTGTAAATGTACATCAAATATTTTTGCTTTGTTCATTTGTGAAATATAAGATGTAAGTGGGGAGCCACGGGGAGGAAGTGGGATAACTCTTGTTGCAAGGAGGGGATTTTAATCATTGAAATGCAACACAGTTGTAAAATTTGATGAATGTAAAGCTGATGATCTTATCTGTAGACTTTCAAGCAATTCTTAATAAGAATTTAAAAATAAAAAAGTCAACCTTATCTCCTGTTCAATGAATGCCACCCTTCTTGAAATCCATAACTACGATCCCATTACTCTGCTCTCCTTTATAGCAAATGACTTACCTTCCATTCTCTCTTGACCTGGACCAAGGAGATTTTCATCTCCACTCTTTTATACATCCCCATAAAGGCCATTCCACTCTTCAAATTGTTTAGCAAAATACATCATGCTAAGTTTTGTCTACCCTGCCTCATCTGCAGATGGCTTCCTGGACTTATGAATTTTCTGTGCAGATTTCTTTTTCTTGCTTGCCTTCTCTGTTTCTTCTTCAGACCAAAATAGGCCCAAGGAAACTCCTCCCCTCAACCAACACAATTGTCTTCATTACTTCAAATAAGGGTTGGTTGAGTTTTTCTACTGGATATGCCAGGCACTTTTGGAAACATGTGTTTTGCTATATTCTTCTCAGACCTACAGTCATAAACATCCTCTCTCTACCCCTTTCTTTGCATTATTTGATCCTTACTGCATTGGAAAGCTCTTCCCTACATATTTTGGCTCAGGGCTACAGATGGTTCCTGATTTCATCAAAGATGGATTTTACACTTCTTTTTTAGGATAAACTCCAAAAAAGAGAAATAAGGAACAATATTTCTACCATTATATAAACTAGAAATCCTAAAAGGTGTTATTAGTACTTTAATTTTAAGAAAATAAATCTCACCACAGTATATAGATGGGATTTAGAATAGAAAAAACTAGAGATAGGGAAGCCTTTTTATAATGCTAGAAGATCCAAGAAGTTGTACAAAGGATGTTGGAAGTTAGAGCCCAAAAAGGTCAGAGTAGTGATTCGCAAGATAGGAGACTTCAGTAACTTTAGAGATATTACCACTTTTGGCCTGAGTCAGTCATGGTTTAATTGCAGACAACAAAAATGAATGCTATTTTAAAGAATATATTTGAGTTCTGGAATCTGGAGTCTATAAAATCATTAGGACTGGAGAAGTAAGCTCTAGGAAGAAAATAATAAGGAATGATTGGCTGGATCACCAAAAAAATCTCTGCAACATTAAGGACGTTAGGGAATCAAAGAGCATGTGTGGTCAATGCTATTTCTAGGATCACATCACATTAGTCACAATTCATGCATCAGGACTTCAGTGTCACAACCGTTTAATACAGAAATAATTCACTTTACAGGCAACCTGGAGATTAGCAGCTACCATCAGAATGGTGACCTCTAGGTCCACAGTAAATCCAGACAAACAAAACAGTCATTCATGTGTACTGCCTCTTCACATTCATCTTGGCTTTGCGTTCAAGTCTCACATAAATCTGGTTCACAGAGTCTTACATCTAAAACTCATCTGGGAAAGGGATTTTTAGAATTTCAGACTATGCAGTAGAGGAAGGCATTCAAGAAGAAAGTTGGAGCAGATGTTTAGCAAAATAATCTACTAAAACCTTGTGACCTAACTTTCTTCTCCTTCCTGACAAGCTTACTTCATCCATACTTTAGTTACCATGAGCACTATCGTATAACATGTCCATGTAAATATCACACATATACATACAATGTACAAAGCTTGCATAGGAAATTAACATGTAAGAGTGTTGCGAGGCTTACAAAACAGCATGTAATGTGCTTTGCATACACATTTTTTAAGGGCAATTCACAGTGACCTAATGAACAACAAAATGAAACACAGCCCAGTCCTGCGCCATCCTTGCATTTGCTACTACACTTGGGCCCATTGTTGTTAACAGCCATGGTGTCAATCCATCTTGTTGGGGGTCTCCCTCTTTTTCACTGTCCTTCCATTTTGCCAAGCATGATGTCTTTCTCCAGGGGCTGATCCCCTTGATAATAGTTTCAAAGTATGAGAGATGAAGTCTGGTCATCTTGACTTGTAAGAAGCATCCTGGTTGTACTTCTTCCAACACAGTTCTTGTATTATTAATTTGCATATACAAGAATCCTAAGGTCTCAAAGAGGTGAAATAACATGTCCAAGGTCATCCAGTCTTGGCAGAACTAAGATTTAAACTCATAATCTGACTCTAAATCCTAAATCTTTCTTCTATCATATATTCTCTCTCCAAAGCTTATTAAATCAATAAACGTCTTTGATTATGTCTCCTTCTAAACTAAGGAGGCCACCAGCCTCCTAGGCAGTAAAATAAACAGTCTTCTTAATTACTGTTGTCTTCTGAGTCCTATTTAGCCTGCACCCCTCACTGTTGAGTGGTTAATTCTGTTGTCAGCTAGGCTGGGGGCTACATGGAACATTAATCTACTCTTAAAGGTCTGTTGTGTTACTGTTTGTTGCATTTTGCCTGTATATATTATTAATAAATTTTTCCCTTGTTGGGAAAAGTTATTCATGGTCACTTGTTCTTAACCATCTAGATGGAACTCTACAGTCTATCCATGACATAATCTTTGTTCAGTCAACAAACATTCATTGGAGTCCTCTCTGGTTCCAACCTTTCCTGATAAATTAATTTATTATCATAAATTAATTTCCAAATGCCTGGATAAATTAAACTTCATGCTACTCCTGGCCATGCTCTGCTTTTGCTGATACTATCCTCTATGCCCAGATTTTTCTTCTTTCTCACTGCCTGGGTATCTAACTTATAACCCTGTTTCAAGATGGATCTCAATGTTGGGCCCATTGGATGTAATTCAAGCAGAGACATCAAGATCATTATGCATAGTTGGGCCTACTTCTTTACATTTCTGCATTTTTTCCAGTAGAAGGATGTTCTCGGGGTAGATGTTGGCCCAAGAGGGATAACAAATATATATGGAGTAGATTAACACCCAGATTTCTTCTTAAATCCAATACCAGAACAGACCAGATCAGCCAAACTCTAGCCAACAGAACATGTTGTTTTGAGGTGCCCTCAAGTCAGTTCTGGCTTATAGTGACCCTATGCAAAAGAGAATGAAACCCTGCCAGGTCTGTGTCATCCTCACAATTGTTGTTAGGCTTGAGCCCATTGCTGCTGCCACTGTGCCAATCCATCTCATTGGAGGTCTTCCTCTTTCTTGCTGACCCTTCACTTTACCAAGTATGATGTCCTTCTCTAGGGACTTATCCTTCCTGATAAGATGTCTGAAGTATGAGAGACAAAGTCTCATCATCTTGGCTTTCAAGGACCATTCTGGTTGTATTTCTTCCAACACAGATTGGTTTGTTCTTCTGGCAGTCCATGGTACTTTTAATATTGTCTTCCAACACCATAACTCAAATGCATCCATTCTTCTATGGTCTTCCCTACACATTGTCCAACTTTCACATGCATATGAGGCTATGAAACTATCATGGCTTGGGTAAGGAGCACCTTAGTACTCAAAGTGACATCTTTACTCTTGAACATTTCAAAGTAGTCTTTTACAGCAGATTTCCCTAATGCAATACATCATTTTATTTCTTGACTGATGCTTCCATGAGTGTTGATGGTCTTCAAGCAAAGTGAAGTCTTCAATAATTTCAATCTTTTCTCCATTTATTTTGATGTTATTTATTGATTCATTGGTGAGGATTTTTGCTTTCTGTACATTGATGTGCAGCCCATACTACTTCACTTCTTTTCCAACTTAGATTTCATGTTTCCTTACAAACAACCTCAAATTATTTCCCTCTCTTTCTATTTATTATGTTGATCTGAGCAGGGGAAGGGGATCACTTTTTTTATTAAATGAAGTCTTTGTTAACTTCAATCTTATCTCCCTTATATTGATGCTATTTGTTGGTCTAGTGGTGAGAACTTTTGTTTTCTTTATACTGAGGTTCAATACATACTGAAGACTGTAGTCTTGAACTCATCAGTAAGTATTTTCAGTTCTCTTCACTTTCAGCAAGCAAAGTTGTATCATCTGCAGATCTCAGGTTATTACTGACTCTTCCTCCAAACCTGATGCCACATTCTTCTTCATATAATCCAGTTTCTCAGATTATTTGCTCAGCATACAGATTGAATAAGTATAGTGAAAGGATTAAACTTTCACACACACTTTTCCTGATCTTAATCCATTCAGTATCTCCTTGTTCTATTCTAATGACTGTGTTAATAAGCACAATTAAGTGTTCTGGAATAGCCATTCTTTATAATGTTATCCATAGTTTGTCATGATCCACACAGTCAAATGTCATTACATAGTTGATAAACCACAAGCAAAATTTTGCTGAAGATAATTCAAAAACATTTGAAGCAGTACATTAACAGGGAGCTGTTAGAAATTCAAGTCAGATTCAGGAGAGGCCATAGAATAAGGGATATCATTGCTAACTTCAATGTATCTTGACTAAAAGCAGAAAATACCAGAAAAATGTTTGTGGGTGTTTTATTGACTATACAAAGGATACACAATTATCCCATCACCGACAGTATTGTAATTCAAGATAAATCTTGAAATGTTCTTTTTAACTAAGAATGTGACACCATTCCTCTTCAATTTGATGTTTCTAGCATAGCAAACCATGATTGCCTGATTTAATACAGGCACTATCAGTCCATTTCAGCTCACTAATTCCTAGGATATCAATCTTTAGACATTCCATTTCATTTTTTATAATTTCGACTTTTTCTAGATTCATACTTTGTACATTACATGTTCTAAGTATTAAAGAATGTTTGCAGCTGTTTCTCCTGATTTTGAGTTATGCCCCATCAGCAAATGAAAAATCCCAAATGCTTTTCTCCATATACATCATCATGGTCAGCTCTACTTTGCAAAGTTAGCTTTTCCCCAGTCATATTGTAAGTGCCTTCCAATCTAAAGGGCTAATCTTCTGGAACTATATCAGACAATATCCCACCACTATTCATAAGGTTTTCCGTAGCTAGCCATTCAGAAGTAGTCTGCCTGTCTTTCTGATTTGTCTTATTCTGGAAGCTCCATTGAAGAGGTCAACTATGGGTAATCCTGCTGGTATTTAAAATACCAGTTTTATATCTTCCAGCATCACAGCAACATGCTAACCACCACTGTGCAACAAACTGAGAGACAAATGGTGGATTTCTCAACTTAGTAATGAAGAAATGAGATACAGCAATAAAGAACCTAAACAAGGTCATGGATCTAAAAAGTAGCTGTTCCCACAGAGCACTGATACCCAATCCAAGCTCAGGAGTTTTTCAGTAGCAATTAACAGAACAACACAGAGAGAGCTTTATTTTAGGCTGGATTCTCTACAGATGCAAAACCAGTGAAGTTCATATGTATACAGGGAGTTTTATATCAAGGAAATGGCTCACACAGTTATAGAAGCAAGAAAGTTCCAAGTCCATGGGCCAAATGTCAGTCTGAAGGCTTCTCCTGACTCACATAGCTGCAGGAGCTGAGGAATCCAAGATTGTCACATCAGATGGCAGGCTCCTGGCTGTAGAGAGAATGAATCCAAAGTCAACAGTAAAATGAAAGGTTACCAACAACTCCCAGGATCAGCAGGTCACTGGCTTAAGTCCAAAGAACTGAAGGCCAGATGATGAACCATATGCAGGATCCAGACTCAGCAAAACTCAAGGAAGCATTTCCATAGTGTCCAATATATTGGAAGCAGGGCACATCCCTAGAAAGCTTCCTTTCAATTGATTGACTCCCCATAGCAGATCTCATCATGAAACTGATCATATTTTGTTAGATCACATCATGGGAATCATTACAACTTAACAGCAAATCTACTAAGAATCCTGGCCCAGTCAAGCTGACAGAAAACAGCACATATAACTGAAAAGGGAAGTCCCTAGTTGGCATAATGGTTAATCCAATCAATTTTAAACTGAAAGATTAGAAACTGAAGTCCAGTAGAGAGAGGCACCTTGCAAGAAAAGTCTAGCAATCTGCTCCCAAAAATATCAGTCACTGAAAAACCTATAAAACAGATTTTTCAGTGACTAATAAACATTATGTTGTCATGAGTCAAAGTTGACTTGATGGCAACTATTGTTGTTAAGTGCTATTGAGTCAGTTCCAAATCATAGTGACCCTGTATAGAGTTTCTGAGAAGTGGCTGGTTAGCTTGAATCTCTGGCCTTGTGGTTCAAACTGGCCTTGCAGTCTAGCACATTAACCAACAGCACCATACCAGGACTTCTGATAGCAACTAGTATACGTATATCTACCTACTTACCTATGTGTATCTGAAAAGGGTGGTTGCCGATTTCACCTCTGGATGAGTCCAGCTGTTTATGTAATAATATCAGTCTCTCTGTATTCACCGACTCCTGTTTCATCTCTTGGTCGTGTTTCACTCTCAGTTGGTCTTTCTCGCATGGAGATGACTGCTCTTCCAGGCTTAAATTATTTTTTACTGGTAAATAACCTTTGTGATTATTTACTATTGTTTATCCATATTCCTATAAATATTCTGGAATTCATGTTGATTGGGCCAATAAGATCAGCTGTTCAAGTCTTGCATTAGTCAGGAACATGGACTGCAGTGATTGGTCAGACCTGACTCAAGTGCCCATTGCTGGATGTGGGTAGAACAGAGTACTCCACTTAAGTCATATAGACAAGGTTTTGGAAAGGACAATGGGATCCAAATAATAAACGATGGATCCCAATCAAATGCAACCAGGTTCAGCAACCCTACCTTTCTACTCTTCTCATTTTGAGATCAGAAAGCTACCCCATTTGTTATCATTTTCCTTCCCAATGGCCTTCTTCATTCAATCTAGCTCCTCTTTCTGCTTTCACCTTCTCCGTTGTTGCTATTGTTGTTCATTGCCATGGAGTTGGCTCTAACTAATGGAGACCCATGTACAGCAGAGCTAAACACTGCCTGAACCTAATATTCACGGGACTACTGTGGATTTAGGATCTCAGGTAGCGTAGTGGTTACAAATCAGGCTGCTAACCTCAGGGCCAGCAGTTCAAAACTACCAGCTGTTCCAAGGGAGAAAGATGAGGCTTTCTGCTCCCATAAAGATTTACAGCCTCAGAAAACCTGTACAGGGTCACTATGAGTCAGAACTGACTCCACGGCGCATAACAACAACTGTAGATTTGGAGTGATTTGGAGCCTTAGGGGGCTCACTTTCCAGCACTATATCAGACAGTGGAGTCCTGGTGCGGTGCTGTGAGATAAGCGCTAGACTGTTCACCACAAGATTGGCAGTTCACACACACAAGACAGTCTTCGGAATCCCTATACAGAGTCACTATGAGTTGGAACCACTCAATGGCACTTAACAGCAACAAAATCAGACCATATTTAGTTATGACCCTTAAGATTTTCATTGGCTAATTTTCAGAAGCAAATGGCCAGGCCTTTCTTCTTTGTCTGTCTCAATCTGAATGCTCCATTGAAAGTTGTCCACTACAGGTGACCCTGCAGGTATTTGACATACCCATGCCATTGCCATAACTTCTAGCATCATAACAACGTGCAAGTCATCACAGTAAAGCAAACTGGCAGATGGGTTGTGGATCTCCTTAGGACTTTAACAGGAATTCCTGTCTAGACTCCTAAGACTCTCCAATCCCAAATCTGAGCTCCAGCCCTTGAGTACACCAGCTCCCTGCACCCAACAGAAAAGTGTGCTGACCCTTAAGTGCAGTGTTCTTTGAAGCAGACCTGGCGACACAGCCAAGAAAATGACCTACTTCTCTTTTCTTTAGCACCTCAGACTCATCCTGGGTCAAAAAATGGTTAGTGCCAGCATTGCCCTCATCTCTTAGCAGCCGGGGTCCTCTAAAGAAGAAACAAGAGGGTTCAATGTGCTGAGAGCCAGCAGGGCTTTGAACGTGGCAGGGGAGAGTCAGAGTCTCATTCTGTCTGACTAATTGTAGCATTTCAGCAGCTAACAAGCTGCCTAAATGCCATTTCAAAGGAGTAGAATCCATGGGAAGGTGCAGCATTTCCTGGTTGTTGGGTCATATGTTTTATTAGAGTTATTTGTTCTAATTGCAGATCTGCTGACTAGAAACTGGTGACTTTGACCTCTAATTCTCAGTATTAATACCTGCACAATCCAGGGGTGACCTTGAGTATTCATTCAGTGAGATAAGTATATTGGTCTCTAGGGGGTGCTCTACACTCCTTGTTCTCATGTCCCTCCATTCCTGTTCTTTAAGGTTAGTCAGGAGATCTAAGGAGCTCTGGTAGTGCTCTGGTTACAAATCGGACTGCTAACCTCAAGATCAGCAGTTTGAAACCACCAGCTGTTTCGTGGAAGAAAGAGGAAACTTTCGACTCCCGTAAAGATTTACAGCCTCAGAAAGCCTGTATAGGGTCGCTATGAGTCGGAACCGACTCCACTGCACATAACCACCACCAGCAGGAGATACAGGACAATTATCTCCAATCCTCTAGAATGAAGAGAGCCAGACTGGTGAATTGAGATTTCAAGACACAAATTGGACCACGTGTTCTAAGAATTGTTGTTAGCTGCCATTGAGGTTCCCCCCAAAAGAAGGATTGGCATAGTGGCAGCAGCAATGGGTTCCAGCATTAAAATGAAGAGGATGGTACATGACTGGGCAGTGTTTCATTCTGTTGTGAATAGGTTTGATGTGAGTCAGAACCAACTTAATGGTTCCTAACAACAACAGCCAGCCATTGACGTCACTCTATATTTTGAATGTGTTTCAACCTTGGGAACTGGCTCATTTTCCAGCACTGTATCAAACCTGTAAAAGCAGCAACAACAGAGACAGTGGCAGAGGTGGTGACGTGGAAAGACGGAGCAGTTCTGGACTCTAGGCCAATGGACTGAGTAAAGCTGTGTGCCTATGGGCAGGTGGCTAGTTTGTAGAATGTGCCCTTTGGACATTTAAATGAATCAATACTTTTTGTATTGTTTTGTTTTGTTTTGTTTTGCGTGAGTGTATCAGATACTTTTGCTTTGTTGATTTGTGACTTTTAAAATGTAAATGGAGTTCTGTGTGAGGCTGTGGGATAATGCACTGAACCACAAGGTCAGTTAGAACTGCAAGGTCGGCAGTTCAAATTCACCAACCACATCTTGGAGACCCTATAAAGGGTCACTATGAGTCAAATCTGACTCAAAGGTATTTAACAAAAACAACAACAGCAACATACCAGGCAATATCTGGTCGCGACCCTTAGGGGTTTTATTGGGTGAGTTTCAGTAGACCCCTAAACTGTTCTTCCTCATCTGGAAGCTCCGCTGAAATGTGTTCAGCATCACAGCAACACGGAGACCCCACTGACAAATGAATGGTGGCTATGCTGGAGCTGCATTGGCCAGGAAACAAACCAGGATCTCCCACATGGAAGGCAAGGATTCTCCCAGTGAACCACTAACACCTCAACCTATAGGTGGCTTGGTCAAAGGGGTAGACCCCAGGTCTCTGCTGCTCCTATTCTCCCATTTCTTCAAGGTAAGGACTAGTGCCACCCCTGATGCAAGGGAATCTCATCTGGCTCTGGCACCAGGTTAATAAAGCAGACAGCACCAGTCTTTGGGACCAGTGTTTTCTCTTTTCCCTGACCTCCACAGACTGAAGGAGAGCCTCAGCTCATTACAATGGCATAGTCTAACATTATGTTCTAGGCTTAAGAGATGGAACATTTTGATGTTCTCTTCTGGGTTTCTAAGTCAGATCTGATATATTCCAGCGATCCTTGCTTGGAATATATCAGATCTGGTATGGCCTTGTAAGATAAGCATTGGACTGTTAACCACAAGGTCGGTGGTTCAAACCCACCAGTCACTCCTCAGAAATCCTACACCGGGTCACTGTTAATCATAACCAACTCGATGTCACTTTACAGTAACAACTATAAATTGGAGTCTGGATGTAGCACTATAATACAAGCACTAACATGCTAACCATAAGGCCGGTGGTTCAAACCCACCAATAACTTCTCATAAACCCTACACAGGGTAGCTATGAGTTGGAACCCACTCTACAGCACTTAACAACAACTACAAAGTATGTACCCTTTCCACTCTTTCTAAAGATGATGATGTCTTTTTTGCTAATTGCTTTCTAGCCCAGTTCCATAAAGCGTTGTTGTTGTTAGGTGACATTGAGTCAGTAGTGACTCATAGCAACCCTATGTACAACAGAACAAAACACTGCACGATCCTGGGCCAACCTCACTATTGTTGCCACGCTTGAGTCCATCGATGCTGCCACTTGGCCAATCCATCTCGTTGGGGGGTCTTCCTCTTTTTCTCTGACCTTCCACCTTACCAAACATGATATCCTTCTCCAGTGACTGGTCCCTCCTGTGTATGCTGGTAAATATATGCCCTGGCCAGACAATGCACAGGGTCCAGAATTTTGATGGCAGAGGAAAGATGTAGAAAGATCTGGAACTTTTACGATAGTGCTGAATTGATAAATCAACTAATTCTGAAGCTTGCCATATTTTTTAATATTTTGTTATATGAGCTTATACATTATCTTTATTATTTAAGCCAGTTTGAGTTAGTGTCTGTTATCAGCAAGACAAAAGCATCCTAATATAGTTATAAAAATCTATTTTTAAAACAAAATGATACTATCATGAATAAATAAAGTTTAGTATCTTGTTTTTTCACTTACCAAGCTCATTTTCCTAAATCAATTGATAATCTTTATAAATTGAATTTAATAGCTACATTATTTTACTTTGAAAATACATCATAATTTACTTAACTGTTCACATTTTCTTGGATAATAGGATTATTCTCATCTCTCACAATTATAAACAACATTGAGGTCAACATCTTTAAAAAACTCTGTTTACTTCCGTAAGATAGATTACAGAAATGGAATGACTGATTTAAAGCAAGACAAAACAAAAACTTAAAAGTTCTTGATCAAGTCAAATTGTTTTCCAAGAAAACAAAATCAGAGTGGGCTTAGATCACCTGGACCTGAAGCTCATTACTAGCTTTGGTGTGAAAGTGGTCAACACACCACAGGCCATTTCAAGCCTCACAGCAGACATGGGAATGGTTTCAGCCCGGGAACTCATGGAAAGTCATCAGTTGGTTCATTCCCCAGATACAAAGATCATTCCTGTCAACTTAATGGGTGAAGTAGTGACAGGGGCCACCCTGGAATCATCGGCATGGGCACTATTGGCTATAAGATTGTTTAGAGGACCAAAGCCTTCGAAATGAAGATTCTGTATCACAATAGGAACCGCAGGAAGATGATGGAGAAGAATGCCATTGAAGACACTTACTGTGAACACCTGGACCACCTACTGCAACAGTCTGACTTTGTGATGTTGACAGTCAGCCTGACATCCCAGACCCAGAACATGATTGGAAAGAGGGAGTTGAGACCGATGAAACCTACAGGGATTCTCATCAATATTGGTAGAGGTTTATTAACTGATCAAATGCACTGGTGGACGTTCTTCACACTGGGGTGATTAAAGCTGCCACATTGGACCTGAAGAATCCCGAGTCCCTGCCCAGAGATCATCCTTTATTGAAGTTGAAGAATGCCATTTTGACACTTCACATTGGGAGTTGTTGTCGTTAAGTGCCATCAAGTCAGTTCTAACCCATAGTGACCCTGTATAGGGTTTCCGAGGAGCGACTGATGAGCTTGAACTGCCGACCTCGCAGTTCAAATGGCTTTGCAGTCTGTCACATTAACCCACAGCGCCAAACCAGGACTCCTCACATTGGGAGTAAAATTCATCAATCTAGACGACAAATGATGGAAAACGTAGTTGAAATCACTCTAGCTTCTCTCAGTGGCCTTCCCATTCCTAATGAGGTGATTTAAGGATAATTTAAGAAAATTCAATGGGATGAAAACATGGAAGTGCAGCTCATAAAGTCAGACAACAAATGAAGGAAATTTTTGTTGAAAGAATGCCAGATTCTCTCAGTGGCCTTCCTATTCTTAATGAAGTGCTCCTTAGATGATTTATGAGATTTCAGTAGAATGAAAACATGGTGGATTAGATGAGAAATTTTCAAAAAGAAAATGAAATCAATTTATACTCCCATTAGCATAGTATAAGAGTGCCTATCACACTACTGCAAAAAATCTTAGTAATCTTATTAAAATAAAAGAATCGTATCATGTTCTTGTAGGGCACTGAAGGATAAGAAGTGGACTGCAAGGTCAGTTTGAACCACAAGGTCAGCAGTTCAAACCCACCAGTCACTCCTCAGAAACCCTATGCAGGGTTGCTATGAGTTGGAACCTACTCAATGGCACTTAACAAAAACATCATATGCCTTGGTGTCACAGTGGTTAAGAGGGTGGCTGCTAAACGAAAAATTGGTGGTTCTGCTCTGCGGGAGAAAAATGTGGCAGTCAATTTCTGTAACTATCACCTGCTGCCGTTGAGCCAATTGACCCATAGCAATCCTGTAGGGCAGAGCCTTAGAAACCCTATATGGTAATTCTGCTCTGTCATATTGTATTTCTACAAATTGGCAATGAGTTTTACCATGCTTGCAATTGAAATGTGTTGGTTACTAGTAATGTACTATTTCCCTTTATAATCGGCCATTAGCATTTTTTTCAACAAATTGCCCATTTATGTTCTTGCCAACTTTAAAAACTGGGGTTTTGCATATCCCTACGAACACTGAACGGTTTAAAATTAAGATGTGCAAAAATGTTGTATTCTTTCACTATGCTTATTCAACCTGTATGCTGAGCAAATAATCCAAGAAGTTGGGTTTGATGAAGAAAAACATAGCATCAGGATTGGAGGAAGACTCACTAACAACCTGTGATATGCAGATACTTAATACATTTGCAATAGTACTCATAATCATGCTAATGAATTGTGTGTAATTGTTGTTAATAATTATCCAAGAAGTTGGGTTTGATGAAGAAAAACATAGCATCAGGATTGGAGGAAGACTCACTAACAACCTGTGATATGCAGATGATACAACCTTGATCGCTGAAAGTGAAGAGGACTTAAAACATTTATTGATGAAGATCAAAGAGCACAGCCTTTGGTACAGATTGCATCTCAATGTCAAGAAAACAAAAATCCTCACCACTGGACCAATAAATAATATTCTTATCAACGGAGAAAAGACTGTAGTTGTCAAGGACTTCGTTCTTCTTGGATCAGCTTTATAGCAGCACATAAGTGACCACAGTATGACAAACTGACAAATGAGTGGTGGGTGGTGTTTACACAACCAAAAAGCCTTAGATTTGGTTTCTTGGTTTGGAGATTTAGGGCCATGCCTTCATGAGAATTCCAGTTAATCAGACTATTATTGTATTTAGTACTTCTGTTCTATCTCATAGTTTGATGCATAGTACCTGGGTGTTAAAAGCTTACAACTGCCAACTAAGGATCAAAAGTTGGTCTGTATTTGCCTGGATCAACAGAGAAAGAAGATGAGTTAATAAGAAGAACAACAACTATGAACAACTTCCTCCTTTGCCGTGAGACCAGAAGAACTGGAGGTTGCCCAGCTATCATAAAGGAGCATTTTGATCAAAGATTCAATAGACAAATCCTGATCAAAAGGGGGGAAATGCAGAACAGATTTTCAAATTTTCATGGAATCCAGAATTCCTGGAACCATGAGGTTGGATGAACTCCTGAAACTATTGCCCTGAGAGAATCCTTAAACCTTAAAACAAAAATATCCCCTGAAGTCTTCTTAAAACCAAGCTTAGATTAACTAATAAAAAATGTCTGCCTTTGCAAAGAATGCCCAAACTTGCAGATAGTACCCATTTGACCTAGCCTCGATAGCGTGATAATCACAACTCGACTAGAGGAAGATATAAAAACAACAACAATTTTTCATAAAAGAAATTAGTGAAAATTACTGCAATTTGATTAATTAGACCTATACTTAAAGATGTAGTAGCTCAAAATACCAACAGAGAGGGAAGGAGTCTTCACATCAAGTATCAATGCTATC
>NW_006408594.1:9053449-9067813 GCF_000296735.1 Chrysochloris asiatica
CAGGCTTACAGGGTACACCCTTTGGTTGGGTGAGGATGCATGGACGGGATTGTAACTATGTCAATGAAATGATAGATGAGGGAATGAATGTAAAGCTAATGTTCTCCCATGTAGACTATCACACAATTCATAATAAAACATTAAAAAAAAAAAAAGTGAGTAGTTAATCTTACAGTCCAGAAACAGAGGACCCTAGGACCATCAAGGAAGAAGAGCACAAGTTGAATGCAGGACCCTATCCAGAGAAGCAGCAACACCAGAGATAGAGGTAGAGATGAGGACATGGAGAGAGGGAACAGCTTAGGACTCTGGAGTCATGGAATGAGAGGGACTGAGTGCTGGTGGCCAGGAGACAGGCTTGCAGAATGTGTCCTTTGGTTGTTTAAATTATTATATTGATTGCTTCTGTGTACATCCCCCCACCATAAAAAAAAAAAAAAACAGGGAATAGAAGCAAATACTTCTGAATGATGATGCATGGAGGAGATTGTAATCATTGCAATGAAACGATGGTGTAAAGCTGATGTTTTCCCATGTAATCTATCACTCAGTTCACAATTAAAACTTTAAAAAAGTCAAGTCTGCCTTAAGTATTATGCTTTTTGGTGAAAGTTATCTTTTGTTGTTGTTAAGTGCCATTGAGTCGATTCTTACACATAGCAACCTTCTAGAGGGTTTCCAAGGAATGACTGGCAAGTTTGAACCACCAATCTTGGAGTTCAAACTGACTTTGCAGTCTAGCACATTAACCCACAGCGCCACACTAGGACTATATAGGATCAAATTGACACCAGCCACTCAAAAGATTAGATCGGAACCTTCCTTGGGAGACAGTGAGTTTATGTTAATGAGAAGGAACAACTCAGAAGAGGAGAGTGAACATGGCTGTACAAGTTGAAGAATGTAGTCAGTATCACTGAATGGTGTACATTGAAATGGTTGAATTGATGCATGTGTTCTGTGTATATTCTGAACAACAAAATAAATAAAATTGCATAAAAGGAAATAGAAAACCTACCATATGGATGCGAAAGCTGGACAGTGAATAAGGAGGATCGTAGAAGAATTGATGCCTTTGAGTTGTGGTATTGGAGGAGAATACTGAAAGTGCCATGGACTGCCAAAAGAACCAATAGATCTGTTTTGGAAGAAATGCAGCCAGAGTGCTCCTTGGAGGCCAAGATGGCTAAGCTTCATCTCTCATACTTTGGACATATTGTCTGGAGGGAACAGTCGCTGAAGAAGGATGTCATGCTGGGTAAGGTGGAGGGTCAGAGAAAAAGAAGACCCCTAACAAGATGGATTGGCCAGGTGGCATCATTGATGAACTCAAGTGTGGCAGCGGTAGTGAGGTTGGCCCAGGATCGGACATTGTTTTGTTCTGCTGTGCATGGGGTCGCTATGAGTCGGTTCCGACTCACTGGCACCTGACAACAACAACCATAGAAAATGTCAAAAGGTAAAAAAACAGAAAGAAAATCAGAGAATATTCTCCCAACCTCCACTGAGCAAAACAAAGAACAAAGGGCATGCATATGGAAGTAACCATCACCTGCCTCTGTTATTGTTGTTAATTGCCATCACGTTGACTGCAGATTATATCAACCTGATGTACAACAGAATGAAATGTTGCCTAGTCTTGAGCCATCTTCATTAATGTTACTATGTTTATCACCTGCCTCTACCCACAGTCAACTCCCATTTTCAGAGTTTCCCATATTCTCTTCAACAGTGGGCTTTTCCCTGATTATTTATATACATACATGTTTCAGCATTTCTATTGTCCCAGAAAAATATTTCTCAACCCATGGCTACAATTCAGAGTACTAGTTGACCTCCCCAAAAGCTTTTTCTCTATGGTATGAGCTTCCTATACTTTCTTTGCCATTATGGCTAACAATTAGACTTTAAAACTCTGGTACAGAGCAGGAACAGCAAATTCCTAGGGAGAACCTGAAGCCGCAGAGCAGTCAAGAGATACTCCTAGAGTTCAAGGCTACACTTGGCACTGAGATGCTGTGAAATGGTTGGAGTCATAGCAGTAGTAACTTCTACTATCAAGATTAGCCCGGCTGATCCCTATGAGGTGGGTTTCAGACATACCTTCTCTCTTCAATTTGTTTTTTATCAATTCTGACACCAACCATCCCTCCACAGCGCTCTACATCTCTTCTGGGTTGGATAATCCATCCCAAGGGCCATACCGATCATACTTAAAATTAAGTGGTGTATTAAAGAAGCCACAGGATCAGGATCGACAGATTACAACTCAGGATTGGGATCAAGATCAGTATCAGGAAGTATGTAGGCAAAGTCTTCTTTCTTCAGTGAACCTCATGGTTGCTCCTCTCAGCCCCCTTAGGACAGTCTCCTCTTGTCCTTATCATCTGTCATCACCAGGGGCCATAGGGCTCCTCCCAGATCTCTCATTGTCTTCATGGCTACAGCCCTTTACCCACATGACTGCTCTGTTAGGAGGTGCCTTGTCTCCCTTCTTTCTACTTCTTTCTTGCCTTTTCTCCCTTTTACTTTCTGCATCTTTCAGGCTGAAAAATCCCTGGAGGGTTGGGAGCTTATATACACAAACACACAAATTTTAAAGTATGGTCTTCCTACAAGGACCACGAACTGGCCAATCCCTTCTCAGTAGGCCATAGGCACTTCGTTTGCAAAGTCTATTAACCAGTCCCTAAAAGTACATGTTGTGAAGTGCTGTCGAGTCAATTCTGACCCATAGTGACCCTGTATAGGGTTTCCAAGGAGCAGTTGGTGTGGCACTGTGGGCTAATGTGTCAGGCTGCAAAGTCATTTGAACTTCAAGATCAGTGGTTCAAGCTCACCAGTTGCTCCTTGGAAACCCTACACAGGGTGGCTATGGGTCAGAATCAATTCAATGGCACTTAACAACAACAACATAAGGTGCATACCAATTACAAGGTAGGCTGTAGCCCAGGACCAGATAAAAAAAGCATCAAACTACGTTGCTTACAGCTTACTCAGAAAATGCCAATCAACCTGGACAAAAGGTAAAAAAATAAAATAAAAATCTGGGGTAGAATACAAGGACAAAGGTAACTTTTCAGGACTTAGGAGGAAACTCTTTCAAGCTGTCTTTCCAAAGAGTCAAGGCAAAAGGCCACATAAGGAAATTCATTTCATCATAATACATTGAGACACAGATATAGTTAGACAGATGGACAGGAGCTCAAAGACAAACATAAGGCAAATATTCAGAGACTAAAAGAGCAGGAAAGACAGCGATTCTAAGGGACACAAAGAAAAACAAAAACATAAGGGAAGAAAAATTCAGTTAGAGGAAGAAGGGACTTATTTCCTGTAATCTGATAGTAAAGAGCTAGAGGTAAGTCTTAAGATCAAAACCGACTGGCAGTTTGTGTTGGCTCATTCCCACCTCTTCCCGCCCTTTGCAACTGTTGGGACTAAATCAGGGATGAAGAATGAGTTTCATTTTGTGTGCCATCTCCAATCAATCAGTAGGCACATAAGCGTGGTGTTGACAAGGATTTGAGGCTACACCTGGACTCAGAGAAAAAGACTACAGTGATGGATTTTCAATGTCTGCCATGAATGTGGGAGAGAAGAATTACAAAACGAATACCAGGTGTTTTCTGTCTCCGAAGTACATTGCTCCTAAATTCTAATTTCAGCTTTACTGTTCTAGAACTCAATGCAACCATGACAAAAATGCAAGCTCTTTTCACTAGACTACATTCTTCACAAAAGTTGTGACTATTGCCTGCTAACACTGGGTATGAGAGTTAAAAAATATATGATACAAGGAATGTTTAAAGAAGGAACATTTGTGATTTGTCTTCTTCTCTCCCAGAGCTTCTAGACATACGGACATTTTAGAGTGCTGGAGGCTGCTTCTTTACATCCCTTGCAGAGATGGAAGAAGGGAAACAGCTGGAAAATTTAGGACAGCTGTAAATTATTTAGGGCCCTTCACTTTATTTGTACTTTCCAAAAGAACACAGGCATCAAGGTTTTAGCTGCATGCACCCTCCTCACTCAACAAGAAATATGGAAGCTTAGCTTGTGAAAATGAAGTAAACACAGCGTGTGTTCAGAAACATCTGAAAACTGGAGTTTAATGATTTGTGTTTTACAGTCAGATAATCTGTCCTCTAGGAACTGAAATCTGTGAAGGAATGGTTGGCAAGAACTTCAGTCCTATGGTGTTTACAGTTTGATTCCCTTTGGGAGAAGGATTTTCTCCTGGTTTGGGCTCCAACACAAGACTGACCTTGGAATTTGAGCCCTCCTTTGACCTTACAGCAGAGACAACTCTATAATAAGATGCTCTGGACAGGCAAGCATAGACAAGGATTTTATATTCCAAATATTTCAGAAAACTGTTCATTTCTTTGGACCCTGCTACTGTTTTGCTGCCCTAGATGAAGTCCTCATCATTCACCTAGGTTCTCCTCTCTTTATTTGTTGTGTTGACCCCTTCTAGTCTACCCTTAATGCTGCAGCCAGACTGTCCATTTCCAAATGTATGCTGCACCTGCTTAAAACTCTTTGATGACTTGGATAAAATGAAAGGTCCTAAGATCTCTGTAAGAGATTTTAGCTACCTACACTAAATACGCAACTAACACGGAATCACTGGAACCTCTGGTACATGCTAGGTTCTTTCTTGTTTTCACTATTCTGCTCCTGTTGTTGCATCTGGAACATCCGATCCTTGTCTGTCTGCCTAGCTCCATGTAGCCCTCCATTTCCCCTCCGCTTCTGCATGCTTCATTGAGCTCTGGCAGTGTAGTGGTTATGAATCAGGTTGCTAACCTCAAGGTCAGCAGTTCAAAACTACAAGATTCAGACAAGGATGTAGAATGAGAAACATCATTGCTAACATCAGATGGATCCTGGGTGAAAGCAGAGAATACCAGAAAGTTGTTTACTTTTGCTTTATTGACTATGCACAGGCCTTTGATTGTGTGGATCATGACAAGTTATTGACAACACTGTGGGGAATGAGCATTCTGGGATATTTAATAGTGCTCACAAGGAACCTGTACATAGACCAAGAAGCAGTCATTCAAATAGAATAAGGGGACACTGAATGGTTTAAAATTAGGAAAAATGTGTACAAGGGTTGTATTATTTCACCATATATTTTCAATCTGTATGTTGAACAAATAATCCAAGAAATTGGATTAGATGAAGAAAAATGTGGCATCAGGATTGGAGGAAGACTCATTAACAAGCAGCAATATGCAGATGATATAATCTTACTTGCTGGAAAAGAAGAGGACTTAAGATAATTACTGATGAATATCAAAGACCACAGTCTTCACTGTGGGTTATACCACAATGTAAAAGTAACAAAAATCTCCACTACTAGACCAGGAAATAACATTATGATAAATGGAGAGAAGTTTAAAGTTGTCAAAGACTTCATTTTACTTGGATTCACTATCAACACTCATGGAAACAGCAGTCAAGAAATCAAATAATGTATCACATTAGACAAATCTGTTGCACAAGACCTGTTTAAAGTGTTGAAGAGCAGAGATGTTAGTTTGAGGACTAAGGTCCTCTTCACCCAAGCCATGGTATTTTCAATAGCCTCATATGCATGTGTGTGAAAGTTGGACAATGAATAGTGAAGACCATAGGAGAATTGATGTACTAGAGTTATAGTATTGGAGAAGAATATTAAAAGTACCATGAATTGCCAGAAGAACAAACAAAGCTATGTTGGGAGAAGGACATCCTTAGCAGCCAGGATGGCAAGACTTTACCTCTCATACTTCGGACATATTGTCAGGAGGGACCAGTCACTGGAGAAGGATATCATGTTTGGTAAGGTGGAAGGTCAGCAAAAAAGAGGAAGACCCCCAATGAGATGGATTGGCCAAGTGGCAGCATCGATGGGCTCAAGCGTGGCAAGAGTAATGAGGTTGGCAAGAGTAGTGAGGCCCAGGATCGGGCAGTGTTTTGTTCTGTTGTGCGTAAAGTTGCTATGAGTTGGAACCAACTCTATGGTACCTAAAAACAACAACTGTGCATTGGGAAATGTTAACGTTAGATATCAGTATAGGTATTACTCTCAAGCTAGAATATGAGTTTCTTGAAGTAGGAATTCTGGTTTATTTATATTTAGAGTAAAAAGGATAGTACCAGATAAAATACATTCAATGCTTTTTTGGAGTCCTAAGGAGCTCTGGTAGCCTAGTGGTTACGAATCGGGCTGTGAACCGCAAGGTCAGCAGTTCGAAACCACCAGCGGTTCCGTGGGAGAAAGATGAGGTGTTCTGCTCCCGTAAAGATTTACAGCCTCGGAAACCCTGTGCAGGGTCACTATGAGTCAGAACCGACTCCACGACACTTAACAACAACAACAAGTGTGGTGCTAGAGCATCTCTTTGGAAACCCAACACAGGGTCACTATAACTTAAAACAGATTTGATGGCACTTAAAAACAATTCTTTTTTAAAATAAATATGTTAAGTTTTATAATATCTTACATTTATTGAGTGGGGTCCTGATATGATACTGCCAGATAAGCACTTGACTGTGAACTGCAAGGTTGGCAGTTCAAATCCACTAGCCAGTACTTAGAAAGCATATACAGGGTCACTATGACTCAGAACTGACTCCATGGCACTTAACAACAATTCTTAGAAGCACAAATGGTGAGGTTCCTTTGGACACATAATCAAATAATACCAATCACTAGAAAAGGACATTATAGTTGTTAACCATCTTGTTCTGTTATACATAAGGTTGCCATGAATCAGGGCTGAATAAAGGCAAGAAGAATCACTTAATTCTCGCAACTCTATATGGATATTATTGTTACACATTTTCTAGATGAGTGAATCATATCTTCCAGATATTAGGTGATTTGTCAAAGGTTACTTAACTCCTAAGTAACTGAGCCAAAACTTGAAACAAAGCCTTCCATACCATGTAGTGCCATTGTGGATGGATGGATGGATGGATGGATGGATGGATGGATGGATGGATGGATGGAAAAAGAAGCAAACCACCTGGGTTCTAAAATCATCGGGAAACATTAGGCATTTTTCATCACCCCCACAACCAGCTGTCACAACCAGAGCTGCTTCCTGCCACTCTGTCCCTCAACCTATTTGATGCTTTGAGAAGACTAGTAATTCCAGCGCTCATTAATAATAAGGATTTTATTGGGAAGGAGGTGAGAAAATCTGAAAGTGGAAACCTAGATTGATTTGCTAAGAGATAAGAATTCCTTAAGAGCAATTCTTTAAGAACTGCATGCTATCTGAAAATTTATTTTTTAGTTATTAAAACCTCAAACATTGTCCAAGTTTCTTCAATCTTCTTACTCCTTAAATAGTTCTTAACCCTTGATACCAATCAATAGTCTTCCTCCATAAGGCATTTTGGTAGTATCTCAGGAAATCACAACCATCATATTTTATGAACCTCCACATGACATGTGTGTGTATGAGAGAGAAATCCCTTTCTTTTTTTGCAAAAAAAAAAAAATTGATATTTCACTTTGTAAAATGATATGATTGCATTTTAAAAGATGAATGGATTTATCTGGTTTCAAATGCTGTGGGAAGAAAATATTTCTCCCTGATTCTTGACATTTCCCTATTCCAGAAAGAATTCCCATTTAGTCTAATTAGGCTTTCTGTCTTCTTCACTGGGTCTCCATCACTCATTTGTTTCCAGCTGGGTGATGTATTACAAGGGTGTGTCTAATTGCCTTCATTCTGGAGGCATCCTTACCTGCAGGTGGCCAAGGAATGCTTACCCAAGCCAGACAGCTATCTCCACTGACCACTGACCTAATACCTCTAAACTGCTGGTTCTCTCTCTTTCTTACCCTATTAGGATATTGAAAACAAAGACCCATGTCATACAGAGTAAAGAACATCGCCAAATATAAGTTTCTTAAAGTGGCTAATACCATAGAGAAGAAAAAAGAATTCACTTTTGCATTGCTCTTCTCAGAGCCTAGAGTTTATTTAGTCTATGATTTCTCACTCAGAGCTTACTGGCCCACCGGCAGCTCTTGATGCATAACCTTATGACACCCATAGTCGATTGCTACCAGTAGCCATTTTCTTAAACACATCAGCAATTCACAGGAATTTTCAGCAACTTGGGTGACTCTGCTATTTACCATCCAAATTAGGGCACTTTTGACAGGTGAGTGGATGCTATTATAATCACACCAGAAAAGTGAATGTAAACTAGGACTGTCCCAATCAATACCACTATCAATAACTGACCTAAGTACTTTCATATTTCTTCCTTTAAGCCAAGTCCATGTAGCCCAAGTCCCAGTAGACTTTCTGACGGAGTCACCTGAGATATGACCTGGTTCTCAGTGTGACCCTGCCACTCTATTTTCATAGCACCTTGAATTTCCCATCATAGAAGTTGACTTTATCAAGATTGTATGTGTCATTGTGGAGTCCCGGTGCAGTGCTGTAACCACAAGGTCAGCAGATCAAACCCACCAGCCACTCCTCAGAAACCTACACAGGTCACGATGAGTCAGAATCAATTTGACAGCACTTAACAACAATTTGCTACTACTGCATTTCCTCATAGATTATACACCAGATAATACCAGGAATCATGTCTCTCTTGTGTTCCCAGTACTTAGCACAGATTCTGGTAATAGATAGATAGATAGACAGGCAGATAATGAGATGAATGGATAGATAGATAGGTAGGTAGATAGGTAGATAAATAGACAGACAGACAGAAAGCTGTATTCTAGTTGACTCCAGCTCATGGTGACCTTATGTAAAACACAGCCAAGCGTTGCCTGGTCCTGAGCATCCTCACAATGGCTGGTAGGTTTATTTATCATTATAATTATTGTGCTACTTCAGCTCACCAAGGGTCTACCTGACTCTGGCTAGCTCTCTGCTTCATCTAACATGATGTTCTCCTCCAGTGATTGAGCCTTCCTATTAAATAATTGTTTCATGCTTGAGTGGAAAGTGCCTACCTTGTAACTTTGTTCCCTGTTGTTGTTGTTGTTAAGTGCCGTTGAGTCAGTTCCAACTCATAGTGACCCTGTAGAGGGCTTCCGAGGAGCAGCTGGCAGGCTTAAACCACTAACCTTGTGGTTCCAGTCCAGTGCGGTTCCTGCAGCATCACCCCAGGAGTTCCCTGGTTGCCTGATGAAGACCTTTGAATCATGGTGATAAGATGATTACAATTCATTCACTCATTTTCCCATGAATTTAATATATATTTTTTAAACTTTATTTGTGAATTGGGTGAAGGTTTACAGAGCAAATCATTTTTCCATCCAACTTAAATACTGAGCATTTATTAAGCCCCATCTACCACCACATCTCCATCTGTGAGTAAACTAAGACGTGGGTCTTTAGGCTCCATAACTGTTTTACTTCCTGTTCTCAAGTGAGTCTACTGGTGTCAGATGACTCCTATGCATATTAAGTCCTGAGTTTCCATTATCTGTTTGCTATTTTTGCTGCCCAAAACACTATGCTTATTTTCTAGCTATGAAGGTTGTATTTTTTGAAAACCTGGGTCGGGAAATTTTCATCCTGATATGCCACAATGGGATAATATGATAGATTAAGCCTAGACAGTCACAATTAATTCCTAAACAGACTTAATTTAATTTCCCTTCTCCAATAAACCCAATTTACCTCAGTAGAGGGGTGACACGTCTGATTAGACACAGCGATGCTGAGAGCAGCCGGCCTTGCCGAGAAAGGGCTGTGTGTGCAGAGCGATAAGAGATCAAAGCTGAGAGGAATTCCTAGGCAGTGTGATTAGTTGTAACTCAGCAGAACCTCCGCTTCAGTTGTCCCTCTGTTGCTCTTTAATTGAAGAGATAATTACACAGAAAGAGGGTGGGGAGGGAGAGCCAGGGTCTGTCGGGGACCCGCCTCGACATAGGGATTTGGTTCACGAGGAGAGGATACCTGATAGCAATTCACATATATCAAGAATACACAGAAGGAGACAAAGAGAGAGACAAAGAGACACTCCAAAACCAGAGTGAATGCTGGACTGGCATCAGGCAGATCCTGCATTGCAAACATCTCAGCCACGAAGGCCGTAATATCCTGCATAGTGAACATTTTAGCTAAACAGGCAGTATGGTTGCAAGGCTGGACTATGAACCCTGCATGCTGAAACGCACGCCTTGCCAGTCGTAATGCACCTGGATTCATTCTGCGCCTTCCTTTTATTTAGGGGAGGAGTTTCACACTAAGCTGGGAGGGACTTAGGCAAGGTACAGCTAACATCAGTACTTTTCCAGACATTCAGGTAACTTTACATTGTGCTTCGCTGGTTCTAATCCCAGGCCAGCAATTTGGATTCTCAGGCCCAATTAACATATCTATAGCCCCTGAGCTAAGTTGGGGGAAGGTGAGAGTAATGACAAAAGTTTGGGCGGAGTCCTACTGCTTCTGCTTCCTGAGCCAGGTTTTCAGGAGGACTCGAGATGCCCAGGTGAATGGGCTGCACCTGGAAAAGGATTAGGGAGGATGGGTTCTTTGTCTATAGAACAAAGAACCGAGAAGTAGCTAAGATATTTTTAGTTAATCCTTTTGGAGAAAGGCTTGACCTTGCAACTTTTAGTCTTAGGCTTTAGGAAAATATCACATTTATCTGTGGATTATCAAAGGTTCCGTGTATTAATTTAATATATGAAACTGAATATTAAGATGAAAGCAATTTGCCATTAACTGCCAGTGGCCTCATTTGTTACACTCGGCCCTAGAGGGCCTCGAACCTCTGGCAAGTCTTACACGGTTCGCAACAAGGGTCCATCCTCACTTTGCCTGGAATTAGGAAGAAAGGAGAGAATAGTTCAAAGGAATCATTACTTGATGCCTGAATGTTAACTCGTACTTGGGGGCTCAGAATTTGGCTAGCATGCAGTACTGCTGACGAGAGAATGGGGATAGAGCTGGTACTTCAAAAACAGCCATTTATCAAGAGAATCTGGAGACGTTAATTTTTAAAAGTCATTGCTTATACAAATTATGTTTATTTTAACAGATACTGGTTTGGTACCTACTATGTGATGAATAGGAGTCCTGGTGTGGTGCTGTGGGTTAATGCGCCAGACTGTAAAGCCATTTGAATTGCAAGGTCGGAATTTCAAGCTCATCAGCTACTCCTCGGAAACCCTATACAGGGTTGCTATGAGTCGGAATCGACTCTATAGCACTTAATATCAAGAATGTAATGAATAAGGAAGACCATACAAGAACTGATGCATTTGAGTTATGGTGTTGGAGAAGAATATTAAAGGCACCATAGACTTCCAGCAGAACAAACAAAAAATCTATGTTGGAAGAAGTACAGTCAGAGTGCTCCTAAGAAGCCAAGATGGCTAACCTTTGTCTCTCAAACTTTGGATGTATTATCAGGATGGACCAGTCCCTGAGAAGGACATCATGCTTGGTGAAGTGGAGGGACAAAAAGGGAGACTCACAACGAAATAGACTGGCACAGTGGCAGCAACAATGGCTCAAGCATAGCAGCAGTTGTATGGATGGTGCAGGACTGGGCGGTATTTCATGATGCTGTACATAGGGTCACTGTAGGTTGGAACTGATTCAACGGCACCTAACAACAACAAATGTGATGGATTCCCTAGGTGATGCAAACACTTAAGAGCTGTGTTACTAATCAGAAGGTCAGGAGTTCAAATCCACCCAGCGGCACCTTGAAAGAAAGTCCCAGTGATCTATTTCAGAAAGATCCAGTCATTGGAAACCCTATGGACAGTTTACAGCCATTGGAAACACCAAGGTACATGCTTCTACTCTGACACCCATGGGGTGTCAACAAGAATTGTAATTAACTTGAGAGCAATGGTTTGGGGGGGGGAGTTGATCATGTTTTGTTTTTTGTCTATTTATGGACTAGGAGCTCTGGCATTGCAGTGATTAAAACTCCCAACTCTTAACCAAAAGGCTGACAGTTAAAACACAAAAAAGAACTGTGCTGTAGAGTTTCCTAAGCAGATAAGCAGGTCTTTTCTCCCTCAGAGTGGCTGGTGGATTTGAACCACTGGCCTGTTGTTTAGCAACTGAGCACTTAACCATTGTTCCGCCAGGGCTCCGTGTAAGAGATGAGATTACAATGCCTTTCTTTTCAGAGTCAAGATAGTGACAACTACCTGTGTAAATATTTCAGTTTCCAGATTGAGAAAGGAAGCATTCTGATCAGGGTCCTAAAATGAAAGCAGAAGAAAGGAAGACAAAAACACCTCTTAATTGTGACTGTGAACAGAACTGAATTTTAATTAAGCAACAAGGCAGGAGGCATCATGCATTTCGGAGCAATTATAGAGCACCACAGGGGGTGTTGTAAAGCAGGAACTTGCAGGCTGAGCGATATTAGAAGTTCACCAATTCCCACAGAAACACAAGAGCCCAGGATGTCTTGTTGCCTACCAGGAGCAATGTTTGTCCATGTACATTAAAGAGAAACATAGTGGGAAGGCAGAGGAACCAGGGGAACCATCCAGAAGAAGAGTGCAAAATTCTTTTCTCTGAACAGAATGATCCAGAGATCTTTCCAGTCAATGCTGAGCACGCACAGAATAGCTACTGATGGACAGATTTAATATCGTATCTGCAGCCAAATCTGCTCATGTCAGCACCAGGCCAGTGAAAGCAGCATAGATGCATACCAAGAGGGATGCCAAGTGGGAAGGTGACCAGGAGCCTAGGAAAGGTGGTAAAGGAAAGGATAAAGAAGTGATGTTGGGATGGACTCAGCCAGAGCCAGCCAGAGTCAGGTGATAGAGACAACCTTGGAGTCTGGCGTAGGATCCCAAGCAGGAAGGCAGATTAGATTCAATGCTCATTCATTTCTTTCTTGTTGCTAAGTGTCCTTGAGTTGGTTCTGACTCAGCCACCCTGTATAGCCTTTCTGAGGAATGACCGCTGAGTTTGAACCACTGACCTTTCAGTTAGCAGTCTAGTGCTTTTCCTACAGTGTCAGATCAGGATTCCATTCATTTCCTTAGGGCTGTGCTTTTCTATGGAGGACTGGTGTGGCACCGTAGAATAAGCACTGGACTGCAAGGTCGGTGGTTCAGACTCACCAGCCGTTCCTTGGGAACCATAGACAGGGTAGCTGTGAGTCAGACCCAACTCGACAGCACTTAACAACAAAAACAACATACTTTTCTATGATGTGCTGGTGTGGCACTCTGGGATAGGCACTAGGCCTCAAGGTTGGTTAGAACCACAAGGTGGGTGTTCGAAATCACCAGCCACTCCCTGGAAATCCTTTAGAGGGTCACTAGGAGTCTGAATCGACTAAAGGGTACTTGACAACAACAATATGATTTTCTATGGAGTTCTGGTATAGCATTGTAGGATAAACAATGGACTGCTCACTGCAAGGTCAGTAGTTCAAACCTGCTGTTCTCAGAAACTCTTTATAGGTAGCTATGAGTCGAAACCAACCTCATGGCACTTAACAACAACAACATGCTTTTATATATATATATATATATAAGGACCCCTGGCAGTGTAGTGCTAAAGGCACTCAGCTTCTAATCAAAATGTCAGGAGTTCAAACCTACCAGCCACTCCACAGAAGAAAGATAAGGCAGTCTGCTTCTGAAAAGATTGGAAACCCTATGGGACAGTTCTACTATTAGAATCAACTCAAATGGGTTTGTTTTTGTTTGGGGTATGCCTTACTATAGTGTATCCAGATGCTGAAAAAAGCTACATGTTTGGCTACTAACCAGAAGTTTGGAGGTTTAAATGCACCCAGCAGCACTTCCTTAGAAGGCCATCAACTTTCAAAAAAAATCAGCCATTAAAAACCTCATGGAGAAGTTTGCACTGCGGTCCCGTGGATCTGTGTCTTGCTTCAACAGTGTTTGGACAGAACAGATCTGGGGACTCCCCCACCTCCAGCCTAGGGACCACCTCTAACATCTTCTTTAGGTGCAATCTCTTCTCCGGGACTGTCGGGGACCAGCATCGACAGGGAAGTTTGGTTCACGAAGTAGGGAGATCTGGCGGCGAAAGAGATAGAAAAAGAATATACACAAAGACGCGACGAGAGAGACAAAGAGACACCCTGAAACCAGAGTGGATGCAAGACTGACAGGCAGACCCTGGATTGCAGGCATCATGGCCCCTGCAGGCAGTAATACATGTAGGATTCGGTCTGCGTCCATCTTTTATTTCAGGGAGGGATTTTACACAAAGGAAGAAGGGGATTATTAAGACAGGGTACAGAAACGAAATGTGATTAATCCTTCAAAACAGGACACAATGATTTACAGGAACAAATTCTAAAATATACATCGCAAATTGTCTTAATAATCTAACATTCTTAATTTTCCAAAAATTCAAG
>NW_006408594.1:9068735-9070771 GCF_000296735.1 Chrysochloris asiatica
TTTTTTTGTGTGTGTGGGATTAGCTCAAAATCTTTGACCAACTATGAGCCATCAGATCCATCACAATTATTCCACTGAAGTGAAGAACGGCTGTAACCATCTAGTTAATGTGCATCTGTGGGCCTATTACACCTACCTACCTCTCTCTGGGCTTTTATTTCAATCGTGATGATGTGGCGTTGGAAGGTATTAGACACCACTTCTGCAAGTTGGTGGAGAAGCGCAAGGGTGCTGAGCATTTCTTGAAACTGCAAAACCAGCGTGGTGTTTGCACACTCTTCCAGGAAGTGCAGAAGCCATCCTGAGATGAGTGGAGAAGAACCCTGGATGCCATGGAAGCTACCCTAGCTCTGGAGAAGAACCTGAACCAGTCTCTTCTGGATCTGCACACCGAAGGTGATACCCACACTGACCACCACCTCTGTGACTTTCTGGAGAATCATTGCCTTGACGAGGAGGTGAAAATTATCAAGAAGATGGTGACCACTTGACCAACCCCCATAGGATGGCCAGTCCCCAGGCAGGGCTGGGTGAATATCTCTTTGAGAGGCTCACTCTCCAGCATGACTAGGAAGAGCCTGTGGAGCCAGCACCCTGTGAAGGGCCTTCAGCATCCCCCTGCTCTCCACAGACCTTCTGCCTGAGCCTTGCTCTCCAGCCACAAAGGCAGCACAGTCAACACCCTGGAGCCCCTCTGCTCCCAAGCCCTGGACCAAATGAAAACAAAAAAGCTTCTTTTTACAGCAAACAAACAAACAAAAAACCTATGGAACACAGTTCTACTCTGACACGCATGAAAGTCTCCATGAGCCAGGATCAACTTGACTTCCTATATACCTGGCATCAACTTGACTTCCTATATACCTGGTTTGGCACTATGGGCTAATGCATCAGACTGCAAAGTAATTTGAACTGCAAGGTATGTGGTTCAAGGTCACCAGCTGCTCCTTGAAAACCCTATACAGGGTCACTATGGGTTGGAATTGACTCAATGGTATTTAACAACAATAACAATATACCTGGCACTATGTCAAATCTTTCATGCAAAGAAGGTGAAGTCTATTTTATCATACCCACTTAATAGAGAAAGAAAGTTAAGTTTAGAGATTTTCTAAAAATTACATAGAAAGCAATGAAGAGAGAATTTCAACCTAAGTGATTGATTCAAAAGTCTTAATCCTTATGACATTATGAAATATAATCAATGCATTCAGCCAGATTCAAAGTTCGAAGGATGCAGTGTCAAAGGAGAGGCAAACTAAGGTCGGAGTATATCCAACGATTTAAAGCAAAGCTACAACTCAGGTCAAGGTCTAAAAAGTTTAGCTGAAGTTTGATGGATCAAATTATTAAGCAAGGCCAAAGCAGACAGATGGACTAGAAAGCATGTAGACAGTCTAAGTAGCAGGAGTCAGGAGACCAACAGCCCCAAATGAAAACCACAGTCAGTCCTTTGCCTCAGCCTGGGAGCTCTGGTATAGTCCGTGCTGGGAAAGGTCCTATTCTTTGGCTTCTCTAACAATTCCATGGGATGCCTCTTTGTCTTGTCTGTCTGATAAGCTCTTCCTCACTAGTTCAAAGGCAGAGGTTGAAAACTGGCATTTTTCAGCACTTTGCAGATGGGTTTAGTCAGCCAACATAGATTTCTTTAAAAGGTTACATATAAATGCCTTTGGAGAAGGTACATATTCTCCATTTCCATGATACTTTGTTGTGGTTGCGTTAACTGCCTTCAAGTTAACTCCAACAAAACAAAGAAGAGAACAAAACGTTGCCCAGTCTTACTTGATCTTCATGATCATTGGTAGGTTTGAGTCCATTGGGTCAGTTCATATCATTGAACTTCTTCTTTACCAACCATGGTACTCTATGATGTCCTTGTCTAGCAATAGTTCTTTCTTGATGGCATGTCCAAGGTAAGTAGGATGAAGTCTGGCTATCCTCAGTTTTAAGGAGCATTGTTGTTGTTGTTGTCAGGTGCCATCAAGTCTTAACCAACTCATAGCGACCCATGCACAGCAGAAAGAAACAATGTC
>NW_006408594.1:9071760-9083426 GCF_000296735.1 Chrysochloris asiatica
AAAAAGGCCAGTTACAATCTCAACCTGAATGATGCTGATTGGATTTCATATATAAAAGTTGAACTACTTAGAATAAATGAACTAGATCATTCTCTTCCTATAAATACAGCAGCAGTCTAACCTATATTCACATTATGGGACACATTTTCTTCCCTCCCGAACCTTTTATGAAAAGTCTGACTTTAAGAGCAGGTGATCAACAGTAGGGCCTCATTTGCAATGATGAAAGACTGGAATTATTTTTTGCCTATTTCCTTTACTCTCTCAATCAGTTACCTAGAGATTTTAGAGATAGCTTCATTGATTCCCCAAATCTCCCCATCCACCTTTCTATCAATACTGAGTTCAAGGTTACAGGAGGTATCATTTGTCTTATTGATATAATTCCTCCGTCTTTTTCCCCTGGCCTAGCTTAGATCAATTTTATTAATAACACAACTGGTATCTTTCCAAAGCCTTCCCCTCCCTCAATGCCCAACTACATTTCAACTTTTGCCTCTGCCTTCATAACATTCGGAAAAACTGCATTTTAAAGAATGAACCCTCCCTCAATTGTCTCTTAGCTGAAGGTATCCAGCTTTCAATGAATGTTTTTAAAACTGCATGGTGAATTTAAGAAGATACAAGCTTTAGAAGTCTTCATTTTCAATGTTTGCCTGTTCTTTTCACAACATAGGTTTCTAAAGTTCAATTTCACTTTATACTATGAGAGACTGTTACTTTTATATATTTCAAATTCTTTTCTCTATTGTAAACGTCTTGAAGGTACGATGATTCTGTAACTACTTGTGAATCTCCAATGGCACTTGTTGTTCTTAGGTTGGTACTGACTCATAGCAACCCTATGCAAAACAGAATGAAACACTGTGCCCAGTCCTGGGCCAACCTCACAATTGTTGCCACACTTGGCACTGGGTAATTAGATGGAGAACAGTGGTGGTGGTGATGTGCCGTGGAGTCGGATCTGACTCATAGCGACCCTATACAGGGTTCCTTAGGCTGTAAATCGTTCTGAAAGCAGAAAGCCTCATCTTTTTCCCATGCAACAGCTGGTAGTTTGCTGACCTTGAGGTTAGTAGCCTGACTCATAACCACTAGTGTTATTCTCCTACAAATTGATGAGAACCTAGACTCTAAATGAGTGATCTAATTCAACTGCATTGAGATTCTAGAGAGACAAAGTCTTCTTCATCCCTTTATCCCCAGTGAGGAGCCAACAGAGGAGTAGCTGTTCATGAATAGAGAGGATAAGAACAATGCATTCAGCCTTATGCTTACTGAAGTGAAAAGTTGTATGTAAAACTTTAATTGGATTCCCCAGGATGCTAGATTCTTTTTTCTGGGAAGTCTACACTTCCAGGCACTAGAGTGGGTTTAATGGTGACTTCCCAAAATACATCCAAGTCCAAATCGTTAGAAGCTTTAACTGTAAACTTATTTGGAGAAAGAGTCTTTGCTTAGGGAATTAAGTTAAGGATCTTGAGATTAGATGATCCTAGATCATCCATTTGTTATTGTTGTCAGTTACTGCTGAGTCAATTCCAACTCATAGCAAGCCTAGGTATTGCAGAGTAAAACTATTCTATGGGATTTTCTCGGCTGCAATCATCAAGAGGAAGATTGCCAGACCTATTTTCTGCAATGTCACTAAATGAATCCAGATTACCAACCTTTAGATATTGTTGTTGTTAAATGCTACGGAGTCAGTTATGAATCATTGTTGTTATTGTTGTTGTTAGGTGCCATCGAGTCGGTACCAACTCATAGAGACCCTATGCACAACCAAATAAAACACTGCCCGATCCTAGGCCAACCTCACAATTGTCGCCATGCTTGAGCCCATTGATGCTGCCACTTTGCCAATGCATCTTACTGGGGGTCTTCCTCTTTTTCTCTGACCATCCGCCTTACCAAACATGATATCCTTCTCCAGTTACTGGTCCCTCCTGAAAATATGTCTGAAGTATGAGAGACAAAGTTTGGCCATCTTGGCCTCTAAGGAGCACTCTGGCTGCACTTCTTCCAACACAGATCTGTTGGTTCTTTTGGCAGCCCATGGCACTTTCAATATTCTCCTCCAACATTATAACTCAAAAGCAGCAATTCTTCTACAGTCTTCCTTATTCATTGTCCAGCTTTCACATGCATATGAGGTTAATGAAAATACCATGGCATGGGTCAGTCATATCTTAGTCCTCAAGCTGACATCTTTGTTGTTCAACACTTTAAAAAGGTCTTATGCTGCAGATTTGCCTAATGCAATAGGTCGTTTGATTTCTTGACTGCTGCTTCCATGAATGTTGATGTTTGACCCAAGAAGAATGAAGTCCTTGACAACTTCAATCTTTTCTCCGTTGATAAGAATGTTGTTTATGGTCCAGTGGTGAGGATTTTTGTTTTCTTTACATTGAGATGCAATCCATGCCAAAGGCTGTAATCTTTGATATTAATCAGTAAATATTCACTTTCAGTAAGCTAGGTTGTATCATCTGCATATGACAGGTTGTTAATGAGTCTTACTCCAATCATAATGCCACGTTTTTCTTCATAGAACCCAGCTTCTCAGATTATTTGCTCAGCATACAAGCTGAATAAGTATGGTGAAAGAATACAACCCTGCTGCACACCTTTCTTAATTTTAAACCATTCAGTGTTCCCATGTTCTGTTCGAATAACTTCTTCTGGGTCCATGCACAGATTCCTCATGAGCACAATTAAATGTTCTAGAATACTCATACTTCGCAATGTTGTCCACAACTTGTCATGATCCACACAATCGGAAGACTTTGCATAGTCAATAAAGCACAAGTAAATATCCTTCTGATATTCTCTGCTTTCAGCCAAGATCCATTGGACATTAGCAATGATATCCCTCATTCCACATCCTCTTCTGAATCTGGCTTGATCTGAAAGTTCTCTGTCAATTTATGCTTGCAGCCGTTTCTGTATTACCTTTAGTAAAACTTTATTCGCCTGGGATATCAAAGATATTGTCTGATGATTTCTGTATTCCATTGGGTGACCTTCTGAATCAAACCTGGATATGGTTTCTAAAGAGTAACTGGTGGGTTTAACCTGCTGACCTTGTGGTTAGCAGCTCAGTGCTTATACTATAGTGCCATACCAGGACACCATTAGACAGTTGAGTGCAAACCATTTATGTCTCCCAGGGATCTTACCAGCTGGTTTCTCAATCCAACAACAGTTGTCCTTGCAAGGGGCAGAAGAGAAGACACAGAGACAAGGAGAAGGCTATGTGAAGAAAGAAACAAAAGCTAGAGGAATGTGGCTTTAAAGCAAAGAACACTAAGGAAGGTTGTCATAAGACAGAGGCAGAGGATGGATTCTTCACTAACACCTACTCAGGGAATACAGCCATGCTGACACCTTGATTGCAGATGTCTGTCTTCAAGAACTATGGAACAATAAAGTGCTGTTGCTTTAAGCTGCCAAACTTGTGGTGTTTTGTTACAGCAAATTCAGGAAACCAGCACAGACACTTACGGCTGTTGAGTTTTTCACCCCAATGAATCCTCAGAGCCATCCTCAGATAATTTTTCATATTGTCATTTTTACAAATGGATCAAGTGGAGCACGTAGAAGCAAAATGACCTTGGTCTCATAGCTAGTCGGTTATGGAGCAGAGATTCAAAACAAGGCTCTTCTCCAACAAGTCAGCAGGTCTTCACCGAGCATCTCCCAGGTGAGGCACCACGAGTAGAGACTTAAAGATGATGCAAGAACTGGCTCTAAGGAGCTTCCCAGGAATGACTGTCTATGCCAAAGTCCATATACTTTCCTCTGTGTGCGCTGTGAAGAGAAACTTAAAAGTTCAACTTTATATGTTTATCAATGCATTCCTTGCCAAACTAGAGATCTTGTGGATCTGCAAACCATCTAATTTGTTTTCCAAAGGTCTTGGGGACAGGGAGGAAAGAAGTAAAACAAGAAGGTAACCAAATCACAAAGAAAGGGAAATGAGGGACTGGTTCAGAGTTGGGAGATCCTGATAGCTGATACACAAAAGAATGAGATACATGGCCACACTCTATCGAAGCCAATTGTCCACTGGCTACTATGAGAGTAAAATAGAGACAAGGAGCTGATTCTGTGTAAAAACCAGCAGTTATCTTATTACATAAGTCTAGTGACTAGGAGCTTTGGCAGAGTAGTGGTTACAAGTTGAGCTGCTAATCTCACGGTCAACAGTTCAAAATTACCAGTGGTTCCACAGGAGCAAGATGAAGCTTTCTGCTCCCAGAAAGATTTATACCTTAGAAACCCTATGTATGGTCTCTATGAGTCAGAACCAACTCTGTGGCACACAATCACCAACACTACCAGTGAGTAACTAGAGAAAACCACAAAAACGAATCCAGTTTCTGTTTAATCAGTTTCTACTGCTGGTGACCCCATGTATGCCATAGTACAATTTTCCAAAGTAGGCTACCAATGATTTCTTCGAGGTGCCTCTGAGTGGATTTGAACCACAAATCTTTCAGTTAGTAGCTATCCAGTGATTCCTAGTTCTTTGAGAAGACATAGCTATTTTCTTGGAAAATGAATAAAAAAGATCATAGAATTGATGCATTTGAAATATGGTACTGGGGAAGAATATTAAAAGTACCATAGATGCTAAAAGACCAAACAAATCTGTGTTGGATGAAGTATAGCTTGAATGCTACTAAGAAGCCAAGATGGCCAGACTTTGTCTCTCATACTTCAAACATGTTGTCAGGAAGGACCTTTTTCCTGGAAAAAGGACATCACACGTGATAAAGTGGAGAGCCAATGAAAAAGAGGAAGACCATCAGCAAGATGGATTGATACAATGGCAGCAGCAATGGGCTCAATTGTACCAACAATTGTGAGGATGGCGCAGACTGGGAAGGATTTAGTTCTGTTGTGCATGGGCACAATTCAATGATACCTAACAACAACAACAACTATTTTCAGCTGAGATCTTCCTCCCTCTAATTTACATCACTGATGTTCTGTGGAGTTATAAAGATTGTTTTAAAAATCGACTCTGTCAATCCCAGATCAGTCTTTAAGTGATTTAAAACAGCTTTTACACCCACCCCACATGCCAGTCTACCATACTCTGGAGGCTTGTATGTTGCTATGATATTGGAAACTATAGCACTGGTATTTCAAATACCACCAGGGTTTCCCATGGTAGACAGATTTCAGCAGAACAGAAGATTAAGACAGATTATCAAGCAAGGCCTGGTGATCTACTTATGAAAATGAGCCAATGGAAACCTTGACTATGTACAAAGAACATTGTCTGAGATAGTGCTAGCGGATGAGCCTCCTGGTTTAGAAGTCACTCAAGGTACACAGTGGCCCCAGCAATGGCTTTGAACGTACCAACAAGCACGAAGATGGTGCAAGACTGGCACATTTGATTCTGCTATACATAACTTACTGGAGTCCTGGTGTGGTGCTGTAGGATAATACGCTAAAGCACAAGGTTGATGGTTCAAACCCACCAGCTGCTCTTTGGAAACACTGTGCAGGGTCATTATGAGACAGAACAGACTCAACGATACTTAACAACAACAATAACTTCATTATAAGTTGTAACCATCTTGATAGCAGCTACCAATGAAATCCTAACAATGCATACTCTTTTTCAGGGAAATGTATCATTTATAGATGGCTGTGTTGTTGTTGTTGTCAGGGTCCCTCAAGTAACTTCCAACTCATAGAGACCCTATGCACACCAGAATGAAACATTGCCTGGTCTTGTACCACCTCACAATCCTTAAACTTGAACTCATTGCTGCTGCCACTGTGTCAATCCATCGTGTTGAGGGGTTTCCTCTTTTTCGCTGACTCTCCATTTTACCAAGCATGATGTCCTTCTCCAGGGACTTGTCCCTCCTAATAATATGTTCAAATTATGAGAGATGAAGTCCTGCCATCTTCACTTCTATGCAGCATTCTGGCTGTACTTCTTCCAACACAGATTTCTCTCTCCTGGCAGTCCGTGATACTTCCAATATTCTTTTCCAACACCATGACTCAAATGTATCAATTCTTCTACAGTCTTCCTTATTCATTGTCCAACTTTCACATGCATATGAGGCAATTTAAAATACCATGGTTTGGGTCAGGCAGCCTTAGACCTCAAAGTCGTATCTTTGCTCTTGAACATTTTAAAGAGGTTTTGTGCAGAAGATTTGCCTAATGCAATATGTCATTTAATTTCTTGACTGCTGCTTCCATAAGTATTGATGAATCCAAGTAAAATGAAGTCTTTGACAGTTTCAGTCTTTTCTCCATTTATCATGATGTTATTTACTGGTCCAGTAGTGAGGATTTTTGTTTTCTTTACATGGCAGTGCATGCAACCCAGGCCAAAGTTTGTGCTCTTTGATTCTCATCAGTAAGTATCTTAAGTCTTCGCTCCATTTAGCAAGCAAAGTTGTATGATCTGCACATCACAGGTTGTTAATGAGTTTTCCTCCAATCTTGATGCCACATTTCTTTCATATAATTCAGCTTCTCAGATTATGTGCTCAGCATGCTGATTGAAGAGTATGGTGAAAGAATTAAACCCTGGTGCACACCTTTCCTGATTTTAAACCATTCAGTGTCTCCTTGTTCTGTTGGAATAACTGTCTCTTGACCTTTATACAGGTTCCTCATGAGCACAATCAAGTGTTCTAGAATACCCATTCTTTGCAATGTTATCCATAGCTTGTCATGATCCACATAGTCAAAAGCCTCTGCATAGTCAATAAAGTACAGGTCAACATCTTTCAGGTATTTTCTACTTTCAACCAAAATCTAACTGATGTCAGCAATGATATCCCTCTTCCATGTCCTTGTCTGAATCTAGCTTGAACCTCTGAAATTTCTCAGTCAATGTACTGTTGCAGCCATTTTTTTTATTATCTTCAACAAAATTTTACTTGCATGTAATACTAATGCTATGGTCTGATGATTTATGGACACAAATATGGATCTCTTCCAATCACATGGACTGCTTTATAGTGTTTAAAATCCTTTCAACTTATATTAACGTATTTAGCCCTCCCCATAGTCCTGATATGGCGCTGAGGGCTAATGTGTCAGACCGCAAAGTCGTTTGAACTGCAATGTCGGTGTTTCAAGTTCACCAGCTGCTCCCTGGAAACCCTATACAGGGTTACTGTGGGTCAGAATCGACTTGACAGCACTTAACAACAACAACATAGTCCTGGTGTGGCACTGTTGGATCAGCACTGGACTGCTAACCAAAAGTTTGGTGTTTCAAACTCAGCAACCACTCCTTGGAAGGAGCTCTGGTAGCGTAGTGGTTATAAATCGGGCTGCTAACCTCAAGGTCAGCAGTTCAAAACTACCAGCCATTCTGCAGGAGAAAGATGAGGCTTTTCTGCTCCTGTAAAGATGTACAGCCTCAGAAACCCTGTAGAGTCACTATGAGTCGGAACCGTCTTCACGGTACTTAAAACAACAACCATTCCTTGGAAATCCTATACTGGGTTGCAATGAGTCAGAACTGACTTAGCAGCACTTAACAACAACAACAACAAAAGTCTAATGAGGGAGGGATATTTTCTCACTTTGCTGGAGAAGAAATTATTTCAGAGATGTTAAGCATGTTCGTATAGATCAGAGATATGTTTCAAACTCAATCATCCTGACAGCATTTTCTAGTAAATCTGAAAACTCTTCAGAGAATGTTTCCATCTTTATTCAGGGAATATAGGAAAAATTAGGGGCATAGACATTCCCCATCCCACAACATTGTTTGTTGTTGCTAAGTGTTGTCGAGTCAGTTCCAACTTATAGTGATCAAGTATAGATTTTCTAAAGAGCAGCCAGTGAGTTTGAACTGGCCACCTGGTGGTTCTAACTGACCTTGAGGTCCAGTGCTTTATCCCACAGTGCCACATTACAGAGTGCTAATCCCCAGCAGGCATCCTCCCTGCTCCTATAACACTAAACAGATGCCATCGAGTCAGTTATGACTCATAATGAGTCCATCTATGTCAAAGTAAAACTCTGCTCTCCTAAGGATTTTCAGTGACTGAGTTTTCAGAAGTTTATCACCAGGCCTCTTTCTAGGTACCTGTGGGTGGCACCTCACAACCATCTTTGTGGTTTCCTCTGATCTAACCTCATGGTTATCAGCAGAGAAAATTAACTTTTTGCACCAGCCAGGGACTTTTCAGTAACACTAGAACCTCCTAGCTATGTGATCACCGAAAAAAAAAAAAAAAAGAAAGAAAACTTAGCTCCCTGTAGCTAATTAGAACATGTGACTAAGTTCCAGCAAGTAAAAGTTGTGCCCAATTTTGGGACTACAGCTATTAATGGAAAAACTGGGCTCTGTCTCTCTTCGCTACCTACTGAAATGCTGATGTGTTGACCAGACTCTAGTGGCCATTGTACACTACTGTTGTTGTTGTTAAGTGCCATCGAGTTAGTTCTGAAATCCTAGTGACCCTGTATAGGGATTCCAAGGAGACGTTGGTGGGTTTGAACCACTGGCCTTGTGGTTAGCAGTCGAGTACTTATACTATAGTCCCACACCAGGACTCCTGTGGATGTCATTTTTGAAATGGGGAGTTAACCAGCTAGAAAGAAGCAGAGTCCCCAGAGACCAGAGAACCGCCTTATCTGCCTTGGATGCCTATATCTACTTGAGGAAGAAATGAACTTCTATCCACCTTGTTTAATTCACTGTTATCTTGCGCTTCCTTTCATTTTCAGCCAATCCTATTTTTAACTAATCCCATTTCCAAATTTGCAAGGATACCAAGTGGTTTAAAATCTCTTAATTTCCAAGGTGCAGATGATTTGACATAGTCTTTTGAATTACCTAAATTTGCTTTCACTGCTTGAAAACTATGAAGGAAGAGGAAGCTAAATCAGAGCGATGGAATAGTTATGAAGTTGAGATTTTGTGAAGCAGGTGTTACTTACAAAGATGGTGATAGATTCTATTTAAGTCTTATTGCCATTGTTGTTGTTAGGTTCCGACTCACAGTGACCCGTTGCACAATAGAACAAAACACTGCCTGGGCCAACACAATCCTTACAGTTGTTACTCTTGAACCCATACTGTCAATCCATCTCATTGTGTGTTTTCCTTTTATTCACTGACCCTCCATTTTACCAAGCATAATGTTTTTCTTAGGGACTGGTGCCTTCTGACAATATGTCCAAAGTATGAGAGGAATCTCATCATCATCACCTCAAAGAAGCATTCCGGCTTCTGTCTTCCAACACAGAGTTATTCGTTCTTCTGGCAGTCTGTGGTACTGTCAATATTCTTCTCCAACACCAAAACTCAAATACATCAATCTTATGATCTTCCTTATTCATTTTCCAACTTTGCTTTATTCATTGTCCAAGTCTTCTTATGTTGTTGTTGTTATTAAGTGCTATTAAGTCAGTTCTGACCCATAATGACCCTGTATAAGGTTTCCTAGGAGTGACTGGTGAGTTTGAACCACTGACCTTGTAGTTAGCAGTGTAGTATTTATACTAAGTGCCAAACCAGGACTCCAAATCTTGCTATAGGTTGAATTATTATGTTTGGTGGTGGTGGTAAGTGACATCAAGTTGGTTCCTACTAATAACATACCAAATAATTGAAAGATATAAAGTGTACCAGACAATGTTATTTGTTGTTATGTGCCGTGGAGTCGGTTCCGACTCATAACGATCCTATACAGGGTTTCCGAGGCTGTAAATCTTTATGGGAGCAGAAAGCCTCATCTTTCTCTCACGGAACAGCTGGTAGTTTCGAGCTGCTGACCTTGTGGTTCACAGCCCAATTCATAACCACTACACTACCAGAGCTCCTCCAGACAATGGTTATTAATAAATGCACAAAGATGCGCAGCCATCACTACAATCAGTGTTCCAACATTTCCATAACTGCCACTTTCCCTAGTCCTCCCACCCTGTTGTTGTTTATTGTTGTTTCTGTTAGGTGCCATTGAGTAGGTTCCAACTGAAACCAGCCCTATGCACAACAGAACCAAATACGGCCCAGACCTGCACCGTCCTTATAATTGACGTTTACACTTGAGTCCATTTCTGCCACCACTGTGCCAGTCCTTCTCATTGAGGATCTTCCTCTTTGTCACTGACTCTCCACTTTACTTAGCATGATGTCCTTCTCCAGGGGCTGGAACCTACTGGGAAACTGTGCAAAGTATAAGAGAAGTCTTTTCATCCTGGCTTCTAAGGAGCATTTTGTCTACTTCTTCCAACATGGATTTGTTTGTTTTTCTGGCAGTACACGGTGCTTTGAATATTCTGCAACACTGTGACTCAAACGTATAAATTTTCTACAGTTTTCCTTATTCATTGTTCAACTTTCAAATGTGTATTAGGCAATTCAAAACACTATGGCTTCAGTCAGGTGTACCTTAGTCCTCCAACTGATATCTTTGCTTTTTAACGGTTTACAGAGCTCTCGTGCAACAGATTTGCCTAATGCAACACATTGTCATTTGATTTCTTGACTGTTGCTTCCATGAATGTTGATTGTAGATCCAAGCAAAATGAAGTCTTTGGCAATTTCAATTTTTTTCTCCACTTATCATGATGTTATTTATTGGTCCAGTTGTTAGGGTTTTTATTTTCTTTGCATTGAGGTGCAATCCATACTGAAAACTGTAGCCTTTGATCCTCATCAGTAAGTATTTTAAGTCCTCTTTGCTTCCAGCAAGCAAGGTTGTATCATCAGCATGGTTTAGGTTGTCAATAAATCTTCTTCAAATCTTGATGCCATGTTCTTTTTCATATAATCCAGCACTTGGATTATTAGCTCAGCACACAGATTGAATAAGTATAGTGATAGATGCCACAACTATGGCATGCACCTTTCCTGATTTTAAACCTTTCAATATTCCCCTGTTCTGTTAGAACAACTGCATCTTAGTCTATGTACAGGTTCTTCATGAGCACAATTCAGTGTTTTGGAGTACCCATTCTTCAACATATTATCCATAGCTCATCATGATCCCCATAGTCAAAAGTCTTTTGCATAGTCAATAAAGCACAGGTAAACATCTTTCTGATATTCTAAGACACATCTGATGTCAGCAATGTTATTTCTCATTACTAATCCTCTTCTGAATCCAGCTTGAATTTCTGGAAACTCCCGATAGATGAATGTTGCAGCCACTTTGGAATTATCTTCAGAAAAATTTTACTTGCATGTGATATTAAAGATGTCATTCAATGATTTTCTCATTCCACTAGTCACCTCTCTTTGGAATGGGCACAAATATGGATCTCTTCCAATCAGTTGGCCAGGTAGCTGTCTTCCTAATTTCTTGGCATAGACAAATGAGTGTCTCTAGTGCTACACTCTTTTGTTGGAAGATTTCAATTTACATTTTTTTCAATTCCTGGAACCTTGTTTTTTGTCATTGCCTTCAGTGTAGCTTGGACTTCTTCATTTACTACCATTGGTCCTTGATCATATGCTACCTCTTGAAATAGTTGAACATAGACCATATCTTTTGGTCCAGTGACTTTGTGTATACCTATCATCTTCTTTTGATGCTTTCTGCATCATTCAATATTCCAAGTAGAGGTTTAAATTATTCACTTTAGTTCTTTCAGCTTGAGAAATGTTGGACATGTTCTACCCTTTTGGTATTCTAACTCTAGGTCTTTGCATATTT
>NW_006408594.1:9083976-9084975 GCF_000296735.1 Chrysochloris asiatica
TGAAGTCCATGTGTATAGTCACCTTTTATGTTGTTTAGAAAAGCTGTTTGCAAAGAATCAGTCATTGGTCTTGCAAAATTCCACCACGCAATCTCCAGCATTATTTCTATCATCAAGGCCATATTTTCCAACTGCTTATTCTTCCTTTTTGTTTCTAACCTTCACATTCCAATCACCAGTAATTATCATACCTTGATTTCATGTTTGATCAATTTCCAATGGAAGAAATTGGTAGAATTCTTCAGTTTCATCCTCATTGGCTTTAGGGGTTGATATATAACGTTGTGTAGTAGTGGTGTTAACTGGGCTTCCTTGACGCCCTGTTTCCTTAGGCAACTACTAGTCTACTTTCTACCTCTGTAGTCTTTCCTATTCTTGAAATTTCATATAAATGGATCATTGAATCTGTAATATGGTCTTTGTGGCTGATTAATGTTTTTGATACACATTGTAGTATGTATCAGTATTTCATTAGTTTTATTATCAAATAATGTTCTCCTGCATATATGTGTGTCAATATATCTATGTATACATAATACTTGATTAAAATGTTATATATGTATAGTATAATTGCATATATATCAGTATGTGTATATGTGTATATGTTGTTGTTGTTATATCATGGAGTTGGTTCCGACTCATAGTGACCCTATACAGGGTTTCCAAGGCTGTAAATCTTTATGGGAGCAGAAAGCCTCATCTTTCTCCTGTGGAACAGCTGGTAGTTTTGAACTGTTGACCCTGAGGGTTCAAAGCCCTATTCATAACCACTACGGTGTGTATATATATATGTCATATGCATAAATATACAAACTCATACCACACACATATGGTGTTTGTTTATATATATTCATATATATATATTGTTGTTGTTGTCAGGTGCCATCGAGTCGGAACCGACTCATAGTGACACCATGCACAGCAGAACGAAACAATGTCCAATCCTGGGCCAACCTCACTACCGCTGCCACACTTGATGCCATCAATGATGCCACCTGG
>NW_006408594.1:9088019-9102627 GCF_000296735.1 Chrysochloris asiatica
CCTACAGCCCTTAAGTCCTGCTCAAAGGTGGGATTTTCGTCCACGGATGTCATGTCAGTCAAGAGGCGGAAGCGCAGCAGGGGCTACAGGGTTGTAATGAGACACTTTGGGCTGCGCTTGTGGGTCTCTAAGTTGGTCGACCCCCCTCATACATATATATGTATTATATAGTATTTTATCTGATCATCAGGTGATGAACATTTCAATTGTTTACCCCTTTAGCTATTATGAAAACTGCTTTTTATCAATAGTCATATATCATCTATGAAGTCTTTTCACTATTATAAAGTTCTAATTCATTTAAACTACACTCAAGCCCTAAGTTACAAACATTAGTCTTAATTTCATTTCTTGGTAATTACTGTCAAAGACAAAGTATGTTCACCTTAGTCTATCTCTGAAAACTAAAGTTACTTACAGACATAATGTCATGGGAAAAAGCACTCTACTTAAAGGCTAAGAGGATAATAGTAGCAGCAAAGATAGTAACAACACCAGTCACAATAGCAGCTACCCTGATTGGTACAAACAGTTAAGCACTTGAAAACAAATCAAAAGGTTTGTGGTTCAAACCCTTCCAGAAGAGCGTTGGGAGATAGGAAATCTGCTTCCAAAAGATCACAGGGTTTTATAAATTATCTAAAATACCTATCACTTCTTGAAAACTGTGAGAGAAAAAAAAAAAAAAGGATGTTGAAATCAGAGTTGTATACTCAGTTATAGAATGGAGATGAAACATTGGGAACCCTATGGAGCAGTTTTCTGTTGCCCCCAAGGGGTCACCATGAGTCAAAATCAACTAGACAGCACCAGCACCAGCAATAACAGGATTTGTTGAGATTTTCCTTTGTTTCTAAGACTTTCCGTTCATTAAGGTGATGCACTTTAGTATATTTAATAATTCTACTACTGCTGGTGGATTTGGGTTCTTTCCATTTTATTATATGAAGGATAATACTTTAAAAAGCCATTTGCATGTAAATCGTTTTATTTCATTTCTTCTAGAGCTATTTTCTTAGTATTAATTCCCAAGACTGGTAGAAAATGATAAGCCTTCTCAGGGTCTTGATGCATAATTGTAATATTGATTCCTAAGAGAATCTTTAAATGCCAGTTTCATTCAGCACTACCTGCAGTTGTGAAGTGTGTGCTCACTTTAAATTTTTACTACTTTTATCAGTGGAAAGCACAAATCCATCAATTGTGTCTTAATTGACATGTCCGTGACGGTTAGTGAGATTAAACCTTTATTGTTTTGTTGAGGACTAAAGATGGTACACCTAATGGAGTCTTTACGAAAAATTGAGTTTACATGAGGACAAACATAAATTCAATATCTTCATGTGTAACTGACCAAAGGGGTAAAAACATTTTGATTTAAAGATGATTACCTAAAACAAGAGAGGCCCTCAGTGGCATTCTTAGAAATGGCTTCAGAGCCCAATTCCTTTGGATGTTTTATCGTTTTATCTTCATTAATGATTAGAAGGAAAAGAATAAACAGCATTGAAATTAACTTCACAGATGGCTCTAAATTGAGAGGATTGTAAATAGAAATAAATAATGAACCATCACACAGGGAATAGGAAGGTAGGAACTAGAAAAACATACAACACAATCCATCCTGGGAAACAAGGAAGCCAAGCAGGAAGACAGGACCTTGCAGCCAATGCAAACGCAAGTAGACGTCACACGTCCATAGGGGCTCTCACACCCCACGTACGGCGTACTCAGTCCGCATGCTGACCACTCGCACATGCTGTCCTTTTCTTTGAACATACTGCTCTCCGTTATTTTCTCACCTTGCTCTCTTGGACTCAGTTCAGACAGAAGTTGGTTACTCTGGATAGCCTTCCCTGACTTTGAGCCTTCTTGGCCCCCACTCTCCTCTGCACTTCAGGAAAATCCTGGGACTATAGTTGCAGTTCCAACTCATAGTGACCCTGTGTAGAGTTTCTAAAGAACTGAGGACCATTTGGCTAGAAGTCCTGTGTTTATCCTACAGCTCCACTCCAGCACTTTCAAAATTGCGTTTCAGAGTCATGGGTAGATGGTTGCTTTCCTCCCATAAATACATAGAAAGGAACTCAGATTGTTGTTAAGCGATGTCAAGTTGGAGCCGACCCACAGCGACTCTGTATAGGATTCTCAAGAAGCAAAGAACAGACAAGAGGACGTGATATTCTCACAAACACCAAACTGAAACCAGTGAAGACAAAACACTGCTACTTATGGGCAGGTATCAGTTCTGGTGTGTGAGATAGCAGAAGGTACTAGTAAAGTATCTGATAGAATGAGACAAAGAAAACCCAAAAGTATGGCTTTTATGTGTCATGGAGTCAATTCTAATTTTTGAGGACCTTATGTATAATGGAACAAAATGTTGCCCCATATCCTGCACCATCCTCACAATCATTCCTATGTTTAAGCCCATTGCTATCTATGTCAATCCATCGCACTGAGAGTCTTCTTCTTTTGGCACTATAGCATAAGCACTGAACTGTTAACCATAAGAGTGATGATTCAAACCCACTAGTCACTTCTCAGAAAGTCTGTATGAGTTAGAACCAACTTGGTGGCTCTTAACAACATAACAACTTACCAAACATGGTGGCCTTCCCTGGGGTTGTTGTTAACTGCCATGGAGTCAGTTCCGATTAATAGCGATACTGTATAGGGTTTCCAAGGAGTGACTGGTGAGCCTGAACCACCGACCTTGCAGTTCAAACTGACCTTGCAGTCCAGCACATTAGTCCACAGTGCCAGTCCCTCCTAATAACGAATGTGTTTAAAGTAAGAGGGACAAAATCTTTCCTTTCTCACTTATTCTGACAGTCCTTGGTATATTCAATATTCTTCATCAACATCGTACTTCAAATGCATTATTGTACTTCGCTCATTCTTATTCAATGTCCAGCTTCACATGTGTATGAAGTTATTGAAAATACCATGGCTTGTGTCAGGTACACCTTCGACTAAATAGTGACATCTTTGCTTTTAACAGTTTAAAGAGGTCCTTTGCACCAGATTTGCCCAATGTTATATGTCATTTGATTTCTTCACTACTGCTTCTGTGAGCACGTATTATGGATCCAAGTAAAATGAAATTCTTGACAAACTTCAATCGATTCTCCATTTACTGTGATGTTTTTATTGGTCTAGTTGTAAGAATTTTTGTATTTGTTTTTTACAGTGAACATAATCCATATTGAAGGCTGTATTCTTTGATCTTGATCAGTAAATCCATCAAGTCCTCTTCTCTTTCAGCAAGCAAAGTTGGGTCATGTGCATATTCTAGGTTGTTAATGAGTCTTCCTCCAATTCTGATGCAGAGTTCTTCTTTATATAATACAGCTTCTCAGATGATTTGCTCAGCATACAGACTGAACAACCCTGATGCGCACCTTTTCTGCTTGTAAGTCACATCGTATCCCCCTGTTCTCTTCAAATGACTGCCTCTTGGTCTATGTATAGGTTCTGAATGAGCACAGTTAAGTGTTCTGGAATTCCCTTTCTGCCCAGTGGTATCCACAGTTTGTTATGATCCACACAGTCAAATGCCTTTGCATAGTTGTGAGAGTCAAGGTTTTGTGTCAACTTGACTGGGCCTGGATTCTCAGTGGTTTCCCAGTTGAGATATAGTTATTCCCCATGATGGTTATGAGTTGGGCTGCTAATCTCAAGGTCGGCAGTTCGAAATTATCACCATTCCATGGGAGAAAGATGAGGCTTTCTGCTCCAGTAAAGATGTACAGCCTCGGAAACCCTATACAGGGTCACTATGAGTGGGAATTACTCCACGGCACACAGCCACCGCCATGTTGATTTCTAATATAATGCAATCAGCTCTATGATGAGGTCTGGTTTGAGCGACCAATCTATTGAAGGGAAACTTCTTTGGGTGTGTGGTCTTCCACCAAGATATTAGACATGCAGGAAAAGCTTGCCTTACTCTCTGCTGGGTCTGGCTCTTTCTGTGTTAACTCATCTAGGCCAGAATTTCCAGAAGTTTAGCAGTTGAGAGTCCTGATGTGGCACTGTGGGTTAATGCTCTGGATCGCAGAGTTAGTTTGAACCCAAAGGTTGGTGGTTCAAGCTCACCAGATGCTCCTTGGAAACCCATTACAGGGTTGTGAGTCAGAACTAACTTAATGGCACTTAACAACAATAAGCAGGTGAGAGTGCTTATGCTCATGATGATGAAACTTAATACAGGCAATAGTTAATGCTGATGAGTGGCTGTGAGCAGCCAATCAATTAACAAGATGCTTCCTTGGGGTGTGGCCTGCTCCCTTATTTAATGGACATGTGGAAGAGATTTGGGACTCTATAATTGTTGTTGTTGTTGTTGTTGTTAAGTACTGCGAAGTCGGTTCTGAGTCATAGACTCATAGTGACCCTGCACAGGGTTTCTGAGGCTGCAAATCTTTAATGGAGCAAAAAGCTTCATTTTTCTCCCGCAGAACAGCTGGTGGTTTCGAACTGCGACCTTGAGGTTAGCAGCAGCCCGATTCGTAACCACTACACTACCAGAGCTCCTATAATGGTACAGTTGTACAATTCCTACTCATAGCGACCCGGTATTGGGTTTCTGAGGAGAAACTGGTGGGTTTGAACTGTCAACCTTGTGTCTCACAGTCCAGTGCTAATCCTACAAAGAAATCAGAATTGTTGGTGTTGTTAAGCACTGTTCTTACTCTGAGGCTCATAGTGATGAATCCATGTCTCATCACCAGTAATGATATTTTAAAAGAAACTTTTACCTTCCTTCAAATATCAGTCCAAATTTTGTTTGCAGATGTCCAAATGCTTCTGTTTATACTCTTTCATAGTTATTTTGGTACCCATCTTGCACAAATGTTTGAAACTGTAGTCTGTCCTAGATTTACTTCATAGCCAGAACCAGGGCTGATTTGCAAATGATGTGTCACATAACCACTGTCATGCCTCTGTTCTACAGACTCATTTCATGTGCATACCCAATGTCATCAGCCATGGATGTGGATGGGTGTTTAACATACCCAGAAGGCAGGTCATTTTTGACTCACCCTCATACATATATATGTTTCACTGATTTTACCTCTCTAGAAAACCTGGCCTAAGACATGTGGTACCAAGAGAGTGATTCTAGAGAAGCAAAATCACAAGGGTGAGTTTTCTAAATTGGTTCTCAAATCTGACAACGTTTCAAGGCATTGATATAGGGTGGAGGCATGTGTGACCTCCACTTCATAGAAATCAGCCTTGAGCTGATTTTGAATTTGGTCCACTTTTCCCCTTGTGGAGTCAGAGAAAGTCAGACATGGTCCCCACTTGGTTTAAGGAACTGATGCTGTGAGCAGGAGGCAGTGCAATGGTTTCAGACCTATCAAATTATGAGGTTTTGTAAGAGAAAGAATAAGGAGGCTGGAGATAAAATATTTAGCAGAAGGAAGAGCAATAGCCTGTAGAGTTGCCTGGAGCCAATGACATACTGGTTAAAAAGGATGGCTGATAAAGGGCCTGAGCCTATCTGAATCCACCCTACCAGAGGCCCCAGGCAATATGCATATGAATGGGGTGAGTCTAAGGGGGAAGTAAAGATTGACTTCAGAGTTGTAAAAGTTTAACTGTTTGACTGCCTTATAGATACTGGTTTCTCCTTCCTATTATTGTAAAATAGACATACATGTATGATGGAAATCAATATTGGAAATTATGATTACAGAGAGCTTGTAAGACCACCTCCAGCCTATACTTGATTGGATTTACTAAAAGGAGAGTTAGAAGTTGCCAGAAAAAAATAGGCTTCTGCTTTAAGCCTTTGAAGAGTTTTACTTAGAATCCGAGCCCCACCCAGAATTTTTCAAGTTGGGACCTTTGCATTTGAAAAGACAAGCATCTGAGCAAGTGTCAACTGCAACAGGTTTTTGAACTGGACTTTTGTTTTGGGATTCAGTTTGCTCAAAATTCCAATTGGAATGGAAGATTCCTCTTATCAAGGAACATGCTCATCTCCTCAGTGTACTGGGTTGATGTTGTTGTTGTTAAGTGCCTTCCAGTCGATTCCAATCCATAGCAACCCTGTGTAAGGTTTCCTAGGAGCAGCTGGTGAGCTTGAACTGCAGACCTTGAAGTTCAAATGGCTTTGCAATCTGGCACATTAACCCACAGTGCCACACCAGGACTCCGGGTTGATAGGGACAGGCAATTTAGACATTGGCTATTAAAACTGGGGGGTTACAAAAGCCTGAAATGACTGCCTTACAAGCTTTCATGAGTGTTGTTAGTTTTAGAATAAGGGGAGATGGTAGAATCCTCACTGACTAGTTTTCTTCTTTTCCAGATGGGCCTGGTGAAAAAGGGTGGAGGACGATGCTGATAGGATGTTATGATTTCAATTGTGAATAATTGTTAGTAGGATTAATTGTGATTATCAAAACTAATTGTAGTAAATGTGTAGCAAAAAAGGGGGAGTTGTTATCTGTCATTTCGGGAACAGACAATCCCAAGACCATCATTAAGGAAGAGCATGAGTGGAGTGTGGAATCCCTGTCTGGAGAAGCAGCAACAGCAGAGATGGGAGCAGAGATGATGACAGGAGAGACAGAACAGCAATGGACTCTAGACCCATGGACGAGTAAGGCTGTGCCCCTGCAGGCAGGGGGTTGGCTTGCAGAATGTACCTTTTAGACATTTAAAAGAATATATATGTATATATATATTTGTTGTTGTTGTTCTGTTTTGTATGTTTGCATCAAATATTTTTGCTTTGTTTATCTGTGATATTTAAGATGAAAATGGGACCAGTGTATTTTCGGTTGTACATGATTTAGTTATATTAGTTGCAAGTATGACACTACAGTTTTTTTAATTTAGAGATTATGCATATAGTTTATAGGTTTCGAGTTGATAAGGGTGGACTGTAGTAATGGTTCGGCTTTGTCAACTCAACTAGGCCACGATTTCAAGGTTTAGCAGTTGAGAGGCGTCATGATGAGGTGCTGTGGACTAACGCATCAGACTGAAGAGTCATTTGAACTGCAAGGTAGGTGGTTCAAACAAACCAGCTGCTCCTTGGAAACCCTATACAGGGTTGCTATGGGTCCGAATCGACTTGATGATGGCACTTAACACCAACAACAACAGCAATAGAGATGTGCTTATTCCCACAGTGATGAAACCTAATACAGGCAGAGTTAACTCTATGATGGTTGGCTATGAGCAGCCAATCAATTAAAGGAATGTTTCCTTAGGGGTGTGGCCTGCTCCCAATATAATGGACACTCCAGAAGGATTCACTTTCTCTCTTCCCCTGTGAACCTGGGACTCGACAATGGTAAGATAATAAACTTCTCCTTATATATATACACAGATCTATGTGTCGCTTCTCTAGAAAACCTGGACAAAGACACCTGTCAATCTTGTGCACCATTAGCAGCTCTAGCCTTCTTACCTGCTAGACCTGCTTGCCTACCTGTCCTCTGACATGCTGATGGATCCTTGGTTCATCAGCCCCACAGCTACAAGATTCAGAAGCCTCCAGCCTGACCTCTGACCCCGGACTTGAGTTTGCCCACCTCTACAACTGTGTGAGTCATTTCCTTGATAGAAATCTCCCTTTCTAGATACATATATAAACATCACTGGTTTGCTTCCCTAGAGAACCCAGCCTAAGATAATTGTCAATAAAACACAAGCAAACGTCTTTCTGGTATTCTCTGCTATTAGCCAAGATTCATCTGATGTCAGTAATAACATCCCTCATTCCATGTCATCTTCTGAATCCAGCTTGAATTTCTGGCAGTTCCCAGTCCATGGACTTCTGCAACCATTCATGAATTATCTTCAGCAAAATTTTAATTTTTTGTTATAGTAATGATACTATTTGATACCTTTTGCATTCTATAAGGTCACCTTTTTGGTAATGGGCAAAAATATGGGTATTTTCCATGTGGTTAACAAGGCAGATGTTCTTCAAATGTCTTCAAGTGGTGGTGGTGGTTATGTGCCATAGAGCCAGTTCCAAATATAACAATCCTATAGAGGGTTCCAAATCGGCTGCGAATCACAAGGTCAGCAGTTCGAAACTACTAGCTGTTCCATGGGAGATAGATGAGGCTTTCTGCTCCCGTAAAGATTTATGGCCTCGGAAACCCTGTACAGGGTCACTATGGGTTAGAACCGACTCCATGGCACATAAGTACAACAACCATAGATGGTTCTCAAGGCTGTAAATCTTTGTGGGAGCAGAAAGTTTCATTTTTCTCCTACAGAACAGCTAGTATTTTCAAACCGCTGATCCTGAGGTTAGCAGCCCGATCAGTGCTACATCAGATTGTTGAAACATTTCAATGTGTATTCTATCAATTTCTGGAACCTTATTTTTCACTACTGCCTTCAGTGCACTTTGGGTTTCTTCCTTCAACATCATCAGTTCATGATCATATGCTATCTCCTGAAATAGTTGAAGGTGCACAAATTCTTTTTGATACACTGACTCTGTGTACTCCTTCCATCTTCTTTTCATTCTTCCTTTATCATTCAATATTTTGTCCATGTTGTTCTTGTTGTTAGATGCCATCAAGTCATTTAAACGCATCTGTTCCTCTATTCAGAGAAGCAACAATGCAATAGATGGAGGCAGAGAAGATGATGTGGAGAAATGGAGTAGCTAGGGACTCTAGACTCATAGAGAGAGAGGGACTGTGTGCTGGCGGCTGAGGGGCAGGCTTGCAGGGTGTGCCCTTTGGGTGTTTGAATGATGGTATATTCCTGAGTGTTTTGGTATACATTAAAAAAAAGGGGGGGGTGGGAATAGAAGCAAATATTGTTGAATGATGATGCACGGAGGGGATTATAATCATTGCAATGAAACAAAATTCGATAGGATGGGTGTAAAACCGATGTCCTTCCATGTAAACTATCACTCAATTCACAATCAAAACTTTAAAAAAAAAGAAACATTACCTGGTCCTTCCACTCCCACAGTGTTAGGTTTGAGCCATGTGTCAATCCATGTCATTGAAGGGCTTCCTCTTTTACCAAGTTTGATATCCTTCTCTAGAAACTGGCAAAGTGGAAGGTCAACAAAAAAAAGGAAGACCCTCAATGAGATGGATGTGGTAGCAACAGTGAACTCAAGCATAAAACTTATGGGGTGCAGGAGCACCAGATAGCGTTTCCACCTGTTGTGCATAAGCTTGCTATGAGTAAGAACTGACTTGATGGCATCTAACAATAACAGTATTCAATATTTTTATTAAAGATTCTACAGAAGAATCCTGATCACATGGAGGGAAATGAAGGAGAAATTTCCAATTCTCATGGAATCCAGACTTTCTGGAGCTAGATGAACCCCCCAAAAGACTGTCCTTACATAATCTTTAAACCTTAAGCCAAAATTATCCTCTGAAGTCATCTCTAAATCAAACAATCGTTTAACTTAACTAGTAAAGAATGTCTAAGGAGCTCAGGTAGCAGAGTGGTTATGGGTTGGGCTGCTAACCTCAAGGTCAGCAGTTCAAAATGACCAGCCGTTCCATGGGAGAAAGATGAGGCTTTCTGCTCCTGTAAAAATTTACAGCCTAGAAAACCCTATATAGGGTTGCTATGAGTTGGAACCGACTCCACAGCACACCACCACCACCGCCACCACCAGTAAAGAATGTTTACCTTGACATTGCTCTTTTAAGAACTATTTATATGGTATCAAAGTGCATCTGACACAAGCCATGGTACTTTCAATTACTTCATATGCATGTGGAAGTTGGACAACGAATAAGGAAGTCCATAAAAGAATTGATGAATTTGAGTTATGGCATTGGGAAAGAATATTGAAAATACCATAGACTACCAAAAGAACAAACAAACCTGTGTTGGAAACAAACCTGTGTTGGAAGAAGTAGTGTCAGAATGATTCTTAGAAGGTGAGATTTTGTCTCTCATACTTTAGACATATTATCAGGAGGGGCCATCCCTAGAGAAGCACATTATGCTTGGTAAAGTGAAGGGTTCATGAAAAAAAGGAAAGACCTCCAGTGAGATGAATTAGCACAACAATGGGCTCAAGTGCCACACCAATTGTCAGGATGGCAGGACTGGGTAGTGTTTTGTTCTATGGTGCATAAGGGTCACCATGAGTGGGCATCGACTCAATGGCACCTAAAAAAAACAGTAACGTATGGGATCCAATTGGCAACAGTAGCTTGAAAGAATAGAGAATAGGAAATTTTGAGCAGTGAGCTCATGTTAATAGGAGGAGGTTCACTTTGGTAAAGGAGAGTGAGACTGGAGGCAGAACTTGAAGACTGGAAGCAATACCACTAAACTGCACATGTAGAAATTGTTGAATTGGTGCCTGCTAAGCCATGCGCATTCTCAACAACAACAAAATAAAATAAAGAAAAAGGATCGATATGAGTATTTTGTTGTTGTTGTTAGTGCCATTGCGTTGGTTCCAACCCATAGCGACCCTGTATAGGGTTTCCGAGGAGCAGCTGATGAGCTTGAACCACCGACCTTTCAATTCAAACGGCTTTGCAGTCTGATGCATTAACTCACAGTGCCACACAGGGCAAAGGCAGCTGAGAGGGACGCAACTGCAAGGTGTTGCAGAACTAGAATCCACCGGACTAGGAAAGTGAATAGAGGGGACCAGAGAGAGATTCAAGGAGGTGTTGAGGGATGCTTTGAGAATGGAGTAAATGGTGCTACCTTTCCTGAGATAGGGAACACAGAGAGGAGGAAGAGGTTCTGTCAGGAGAAGATAATGACTTTGATTTTACCGTTCAAGAGATCAAGCAGGACTAAAAATATATTCTGTATGTATAGCGCAGCTGCAGAGTAAGCTAATTGGGCCTCAAAACAGAGCACAATTATCAGAAGACTAGAGGGGCCAGCAAACCCCTCCCAAGGTCATGTACCAGGCCCCAGCCTCTACGTTAGTGGGGTCCACAGAGTTGCTGACAGATGGATGCATTTTTCCTTTTCAACCTTTGCCAAAAAAGGCGATTCCCCTGCCTTCTCAAAGAACCCAGCTGTGTCTGACAAGCCCAGTGGTCAGCAGGTTTTTCCTGTAGTAAGCAGGCAGTGTTAGCTCCCTGGAGTGGGCAGAAAGCAGAGCATTAATCAATAATCACTTTCATCAGGACTTTCAAGAATCTGCTGGGAAACAGGGCTTTGGATCCCCCAGATCTTTCTGTGCCTCACCCTGAAAAGGCCTCTTTCCAGAAGTCTCTTTTCTTACCACAAATAAAATAAAGCTTGAGAAATATAAGTAATGCATCTTTATCTGGTGGCTTCCTATGACAGAAACTTCTTACTGGTAGTTGTTAAGTGCCATCGAGTTGGTTCCAACTCATAGCAACACCGTATAGAGTTCCTGAGGAGCAACTGATGAGTTTGAACTGCCAATCTTGTGGTTCAAAGCAACTTTGTGGTCCATTGCTTATCCTACAGTGCCACACTAGAACTATTGGTGGTAATAATGATAAAGTAACAATAATAAAAGCTATTTTTTTTCACTCCTTCATTATATACCAGATACTGTACAACGGGTTTCACATATATTACCCTATTCCTCATACAGCCCACATATCAACCATACATTATTATTGTTGTGTGCTGTTAACTCAATTTCAACTCATAGTAACTCAAAAGAACAAAGTGGAACTGCCCCGATAGGATCCTGGTGTGACACCACAGGATGATGTGCTGGACTACACGGTGAGTTTGAACCACAAGATTGATGGTTCAAACCCACCAGCCATTCTGCAGAAAACTTATACAGACTCGCTACGGGTTGGAACCAACTCATTGACACTTAACAACAAATAACAATCTTCATGGGAGGAGCCCTGGTGGTACAGGGGTTAAGCACTTGACAGTTAACCCAAACGTCAGTAGTTTGATCCCACCAGGTGCTCCATGGGAGGAAAATATGTCGCTCTACTTCTATAAAGATTTATAGCCTTGGAACCCCTATGTCCTTTATGTGCACTGGGAGTCTGAACTTACTCGAGGACAATGGATTTGAGTTTATGGTTTTCATCTATATGGAAGCAGATCACCAGATTTCCTGTAGAATTGCCAGTGGGTTTGAACTGCTCACCTTTTGATTAATGGCTGTGTGTTTTTATATGGTACCACTAGAGCTCCTCCCATAAATGGTACCAAGTTATAAAAATAATATGATACAAAACATACACATTATTTCGTGGTTGTTAGTTGCTGTCCAGGTGGGTCCAAAGCATGTCACCCAGCCCTGCATACTCTCCATGATGGCTGATATGTGTCAGCCCATTGTGGTAGCTATTTTATCCATCCATCTCATTGAGGGTTCCCTCATCTTTGTTGGCTCTTCACATTACCAAGTATGATGCCCTTCTCCAGTAGTCTGTTCCTCCTGGAAACATATCCAACATAAGTGAGTCAAAATCTCAAGCAATAGTCAGTGAATCACAGGGTTTTAATTAACTCATTCCAAGAAGTAGATTTCTAGGATTTTCTTCCTAGTCTGTCTTAGTCTAGAAGCTCTGCTGGAACCTGTACCTAATGGAATATCAGTGGCTTAGCTTCCAGCGTCATAGCAACATGCAAGCCACCACAGTATAATAAACTGATAAATGGGGGTGGACTTATATAATGTGTAAGATCATGAAGTTGTGAAAATAGTGTGATAGAAAACACATGTGTTACTTATGGAGAAAGACAAATCCTGGTGACCCCAAGGTCTTCTCTTTGGGGAACAGTGTGATGATTGCAGGAATGTAAGCATAGCAAAATTAGAGCTAAATTTCTCTGTATCATCACTGAAGAAGTGATGAGATAAGTGAGGGAAAGAAAGTGAGATAAAAGGTTCAGGAGCTGAGGGGAAACACTAGGAAGTCTTAGCATTGAGTGGGCTTGTTGTTGTTAAGTACTGCGGAGTTGGTTCTGACTCATAGCAGCCCTGCACAGGGTTTCTGAGGCTGTAAATCTTTATGGGAGCAGAAAGCCTCATCTTTCTTTCACAGAACGGCTGGTAATTTCGAACTGCCAACCTTGAGGTTCGCAGCCCGATTCATAACCACTATGCTGCCAGAGCAAGAAAAAAACCCCAAGATACAACACTGGTAGCATATCTGGAGAGGGATTAGAGAGGGAATGATGGTGGTGCTTACTAGAGAATGTATCATATAAATGGAGTCCTGGCGGAGCTATAGGCTATGCTAAGGTTGGCAGTTCAAACCCACCTGAGGCCCCATGGAAGAAAGAAGAGGCTTTCTGTTCCCTTAAAGATGTATAGCCTTAGGGACTCTACACAGGGTTATTGTGAGTTTGAATCAATGCTAATGAGTTTTTGAAATACCATGTAAAACCTTTTTGCCCCTGTACAAACTCATCAATAGAATATACATTAATCATTAATGCTATGAGAAGAAGATTTTGTAAGAGGTATTAAGTATTACTCCTAATTTTGAGCAAGGAAAAATCAACAATGTTCATAAAGTCTTTATGATAATGTTACATTTTTATTGTGCAGAAAATAATGAAGTCTTAAATGGACCAATGGAATACTACTCAGCAATCAAAAAGACTATGCTATTGATACAGATGGAGTCCTGGTGTGGCACTGTAGGATAATGCACTGGACCACAAGGTTGTTTTGAACCACAAGGTCGGTGGTTCAAACTCACCAGCCGCTCCTAGGAAACCCCATACATGGTCACTATGAGTTGGAACTAACTTGACAGCACTAAACAACAACAATTGATGGCAGCATGGATGAAATACTTATGTATTTTATGAAGTGAAAGAATTCCAGACCCAAAAAGCTACGTGTAATATGATCTCATTTATATGGTAGAGGTCTTAAGTACTGCGAGCGGTTCATGCTAATAAAATAGAAAATTCAAGTCCTTCTAGAGGAGACTCAGAAAATAGTCCTGGTGATCTTCTTTTTTTAATGTTCCAGAATTAATTTTAATAACATTGTTTTTATTAGTTTTTTTGTTTTTGTTTTTGTTTTAAGAAGTTTTTATTGTGAACTAAGTGATAGTTTACATGGGAGAACATCAGCTTTACACCATCGTTTCATTGCAATGATTACAATCTCCTCTGTGCATCCTCATTAAACAGTATTAGCTTCCATTGCCTCTATGTTTCTTTTTGTATGTGTGTGTGGGTGGGTGGTGGCCCTTGGGGGCGGGGGACAGGTGGGATGTACACGGAAACACTCAGGAGTACATAAAAATTTAAATAACCAAAGGGCACACTCTAAAAGCCTGCCTCCTGGCCGCTTGCACTCAGTCCCTCTCTTTCCATGAGTCCAGAGTCCTAAGCTGCTCACTCTCTCCATGTCCTCATCTCTGCTCCATCTCTGGTGTTGTTGCTTCCCTGGATAGAGTCTCACCCTCTGCTTGTGCTCTTCTCTCTTTATGGTCCTAGGGTCCTCTGTTTCTCGACTGTAAGATTAACTACTCCCTTGTTTTTGTTACAAAACTTCTACCTTAACAGTTGTGACAGTCGCAATTAATCATGATAATAATTACTCACTATTGAATCATAAGAATCTTATCCTCATCTCTTTTCACCAGACCTGCTGATCTATTTTTTTTTAACCTTTTTTAGCAACTTACTTTTTTTA
>NW_006408594.1:9103987-9121046 GCF_000296735.1 Chrysochloris asiatica
ACAGGTTCCTCAGGAGCACAGTTAAGTATTCTGGAATACGCATTCTTCACAATGTTTTCCATAACTTGTTGTGATCCACACAGAAGAAAGCCTTTACATAGTCAATAAAGGACAAGTAAACATCTTTCTGAATTCTCTGCTTTCAGCCAACATCTCACATGAGCAATGATGTCCCTCTTCTGAATCCTCTTGAATTTCTGCCAGTTCCCTCTCAGTGCACTGTGGCAACCGGTTTTTAGTTATCTTCAGCAAAATTTTATTTGCATGCATACCATTGCGTCACCACTCTTTGAAATAGGCACAAATAAGTAGCTATCTTCCACATTTCTTGCCATAGATGAGCAAGCACCTCTAATGCTTACTCAGTTTGTTGAAAGATTTTAGTTTGTATTCAGTCAATTCCTGGAGCCTTGTTTTTCACTGATATTTCCAGCACCACTTGGACTTCTTTCTTCAGTACCATAGACTCTTGATCATATGCTACCTCTTGAAATGACTGAACATTGACCATTTCTGTTGTTGTAGAAACTCTGTGTACCTTCTTTTGATGCTTTGTGTATCATTCAATTTTTGCCCATGTAACTCCCCAGTATTACAATCCAAGTCTTAATTTTTTTTTTTTTTTCTTAAGTTCTTACAGCTTAAGAAATGCTGAACATCTTCTTCCTTTTTGGTTTTCTAAGTCCAGGTCTTTGCACATTTCATCATAATACTTGACATTGTCTTCTCGAGCTGCCCTTTGAAATTTTCTGTTCACCTCTCTCACTGCCTCATTTCTTGCATTTACTTGGGCATCTCTATGTTAAAGAACAAGTTTCAGTCTCTTCTGATATCCATTTTTGTCTTTTCTTTCTTTCCTATCTTTTTAATGATTTTTTGCTTTCTTAGTATATGATGTTCTTAATCCCATAACTCGTCTGATCTTCTGTCGTTAGCGTCTAGTGCATCAACTCTGTTCTTGAGATGGTCTCTAAATTTAGGTGTGATATATTCAAGGTCATATTTTGGCTCTTTCAGGCTTGTTTGAATTATCTTTAGCTTCAGTCTGTACTTGCCCCAGGCCTAGTTTTGGTTAATGATATTTCATGTTTCCAACTTTTATTCCTGCAGATACAGTCAATTTGATTCCTGTGTATTCGATCTGATGAGGTTCATGTATAATGGCCTTTTATGTTTCTTAAAAGGTTCTTGTGATGAATAAGTCATTGTTGTTGCTGCTGTTAGGTGCCGATGAGTCATACCTATGCATAGCAACCCTATGCACAACAGAACGAAACACTGCCCAGTCGTGTGCCAACCTCACAATCGTTGCAGCCTATTGCTGCTGCTCTGTGTCAATCCATCTCCTTGGGGGCGTGTCTTCTTTTCACTGACCCTTCACTTTACCAAGTATGATGTTCTTTTCATGTACTGATCCCTCATAATAATATGTCCAAAGTATGAGAGATGAAGTCTGCCCATCCTGGCTTCTAAGGAGCATTCTGGCTGTAAGTCTTCCAACACGTATTTGTTCTTCTGACAGTCCATTGTACTTTTTTTTGTTGTTTTTTTAGTGTTTATTTTATTGAACTTAGAATTTGTAAACTTTGTTTGAATATATGCAAATTTCAGAAATGTTAGCTACATATACAATTCACGTACTATCTTCAAATTGTCTCCTAAGACCATCAAACACCATACTGTATAAATAATGAATATAATATTTATAATAATAGCAACTCCCAGAACCCCTATTTAAAGCTTTCACCCTGTGCTAGGCACTATGCTAACCATTTTTCCACTGGAACCTCATTTTATCTTCCAACAACCATATGATGAAAATACTGTGATTGTCTCATTTTACAGAAGAAAAGCTACTACTATTTGAGGATTTATAAGCTTGACTGAGATCATAAATTATCAAAATAAGGTCCAGGATTTGCCTACAATCTAATTTGAACCACTATTCTTTGGAGCACTCTCCAATACTGCTTAAAGGTAGAATACTCTTTAACGAAGTTACATCTTCTTCCATCTTCGGTACACTGGCCTCTACATATCTAGTCCTTCTACTTCCCTGACTTTGTCATTTACTCTTATATATGCTTACCTTGATTTTTGTTGTTTCTCATTTCTGGCAAAAGCTTCCAATATTTTCTCAAGGTTCACCTTCATTCATATTAAATTTTCAGTAGAAAAGCTTTTCTATTCTTTTCTTTTCTATTTCCTTCTTGTGAACAAAGCAAAATCAAACAAATTAAATTATCTACCTTGAATACAGTGATGATGTGTCCCCTTCAGCACTTGACTGCAAGATCAGTTTGAACCACAAGGTTGATTGTTCAAACTCACCAGTCACCCCTTGGAATCCATTGTACTTTTAATATTCTCCTCCAACACCATAACTCAAATGCACCAATTCTTCTACGGTCTTCTTTATTCATGGTCCAACTTTCACCTGCATATGAGGATATTGAATATTTCATGACTTGGATCAGACACTGCTTAGTCCTCAAACTGACATCTGTGCTCTTCAACACTTTAAAGAGGTCTTGTGAGGCAGATTTGTCTCATGCAATACGTTGTTTGATTTCTTGACTGCTACTTCCATGAGTGTTGATGGTTGATCTGAGCAAAATGAAGTCTTTGACAACTTCAATCTTTTCCCCATTTATATGGATGCTGTTTATTGGTCAGTTGGTGAGGATTTTTGTTTTCTTTATATTAAGGTGCAACCCATACTGAATACTGTGATCTCTGATCCTCATATGTAAGTATTTTAAGTCTTCTTTGCTTTTAGCACACAGGGTTGTATCATCTGCATATTGCAAGCTGTTAATGAGTCTTCCTCCAACCCTGATGTCATGTCTTTCTTCTTGTAATCCAGCTTCCTGGGTGATTTTCTCAGCATACAGGTTTAACACATATGGTGAAATAATAAGGCACACACTTTTTCTAATTTTAAACCATTAAGTATTCCTTTGTTATGGTCAAACAACTGCCTCTTGGTCTATGTACAGGTTCCCGATGAGCTCAATTAAATGTTCCAGAATACTCATTCTCTGCAATGTTGTCCATGGCTTATCATGATCCACACAGATGAAAGTCTTTGCATAGTCAATAAAGCATAGGTAAACATCTAGCTGGTATTCTCTGCTTTTAGCTAAAATCCATCTGACATCAACAGTGATATCCCTCATTCCATGCCTTCATCTGAACCCAGCTTGAACCTATGGCAGTTCCTTGTCAATGTACTGTTACATATGGTTTTGAATTATCTTTAGCAAAATTTTACTTGCATGTGATAGTAATGATATTATCTGATAGATTCTGCATTCTTCTGGGTCACCTCTCTTTGGAAAGAGTACAATATGGGCCTCTTCTAGTCAGTTGGTCAGGTAGCTGTCTTCTAAATTTCTTGGCATAGATGAGTGAGTGCCTCCAGTGTCACATCAGTTTGTTAAAAGATTTGAATTTATATGCTATCAGTTCCAGGAGCCTTGCTCTTCATCAATGCCTTTAGTGCACCTTAGACTTTGTCCTTAATTATCATTGGCTCTTGATCATATGCTACCTTCTGAAATGGTTGAACATTGACCATTTCTTTTTGGCATAGTGACTCTGTATATTCTTTTCATCTTCTTTTGATGTTTTCTGCCTCATTCAATATTTTGCACCTAGAATCCTTCAGTATTGTAAGGCGAGACTTGGATTTCTTCTTCAGTTCCCTCAGTTTGAGAAATACTGAGTGTGCTCTTCCCTTTTCGTTTTCTAACTTCAGATCTTTGCACATTTCATTATAATATTTCGCTTCGTCTTTTCAAACTCCCCTTTGAACTTTTCTATTCAGTTCTTTCACCTCCTCCTTGTTAATGTGCTGGACTGCAAAGTTGTTTGAACTGCAAGGTCGGCAGTTCAAGCTCACCAATCGCTCCTCAGAAACCTGGTACCGGATCTCTATGGGTTGGAACCAACTCAACAGGACTTAACAACAAGAAGAATAAGGTTTCCAAGGAATAATTGGTGAATTTGAACTGCCAACCTTGCTGTTAGCAGTCCAGTGCTTATCCTGCAGTGCCAGTAGTTAATAGTAATGTCTTAGTTTTGATCAATGTACTTGATGACAAAAGTCCATAACATTAGGGCAGACTGAGTGTAGGGTATAGTGAAATTCTCTACGATACCCCTGTAACTTTTGTGAAAACCTAAAATTATGCCAAAATAGTTGGGATGACATGGAAGTAGATGATGTTACTTCTACCCATGTCTTAGATGTAGGGTGGTTAAGAGCTATGATCTACCTGTGAACACAGGAAAAGGAAAATAAAATGAGATTTTGTAAACACTTAGTATTACTTCTACCACTATAAGTGTACAAGCTAGAAACAGTAGGAAAGAAAGTTCACCGAAGTTCAAGCAGCATTTTCCCCAAGTTAAAGGCCTTTGGCTTTAGCTTTTAACCACCCACAGAGTAGCCAGACACATTCTGGAACCAGTCAGGAGTGGAGCCCCATGGCAGTGATGTGGGGAAAGTTTGTTCAGCACTGGTGGGAACTAATGCTTTTGAGCTAAACAGCTTAGGTTTTAATGTATCATCCCATATTATCCTCACGATCATCCTCCCATTTTAGAAGCATTGAAACTTAAAATTAGAGAGGTATTTGGGTTGTTACCATATGGGCCCACCAAAGATCCTATAGGTAAAGCTGATGACTCTACGTGGTTGTGTAAGTTTTCTAGTAATGCTGTAGCAAATACCGCAAGTGGGTGACTTTAAGAAGCAGAAGTTTATTTTCTCACAGTGTTAGAGACTAGATGTCTGAATTCAGGACACCACCACAAGGGGAAGGCTCTCTCTTATCTGCTTTAAGGGAAATCCTTGTCTCAACCTCTAGCATTTTCAGTGTCCCTTAGAGATCCCCATGTGGCATCCATCTTTTCCCCATTTATACTTGCTTCTCTGTGCCTTAGTTGCTCTTTCTATATCTCAGAATCTCAGTTCAGTGAACAGGTTTAAGACACACCCTCAACTGACATGGCATTATTAACATACCAAATGGGATTACATCCACAGATATAAGGGTTCAGATTTAAAACAGATATTTTGTTGTTGTTAAGTGCCGTCAAGTTGGTTTCAACTCACAGTGATGCTGTATAGGGTTTCCAAGAAGAGTCTGGTAGATTTGAACCAATGACCTTGCAGTTAAAATCAACCTTGCAGTCCAACTCATTATTCCACAGTAGCACACCAGGATTTAAGGGAACATAATTCAACCCACAACACTGATGAAAACCCTAAAGCTTACTGGATCCCTCTGGGCATTCTCCAGGCTGACAAGTCCTATAGGAAGGCATGGATCCTGCTGTTTTCAGCTGGTGTTTTCCAATTCAAGAATCTCAACCTCCATGAAGCAAGGTGCTTAACACTCACTCAGTCCCATAAAGGGGCTTCATTCTGTCCGACCTGAATCGCCCTTACCAAATAAATGCTCCACTAAACTAGCAGGGTCACCTTAAGATAGTGACAGTAACTCTGTGTTCCCCAATTTATGTGCATAAGAAGGTGCTTGTTGGGTTCAATTGGTCTAACGTCTATGAAAGCGCTAACTCCCAAGTCAATACCATTCTCTCTCACCATCTTGTGGGGACACTTAGGACCTTTTTCTTGAGCAGTCATGACTACGAGTCAGAGTTTGGGAATTGGAGATAGCTCTCTCGGTCAGTCATTGCTTGGTAACATTGGTCATGTTAGCTCTTTGAACTCTGCTTGTCTGTAAAATTGTAATCGTAACAGTGGCTCCACAGCAGGACCCTCGCCAGCACGGAGACTGGTCCTTAGTGTGTGTTTGTCAACAAGGTTATTAAAATATCTTGTTTTCAAAATGACTCTTCTTCCATTTCCCTTAAATGTACTGGCATCAGCAACAAGAAGCCTACACAAACTCATTCAGCAGTTGCTATTGTTAGTGTCATTGAGTTAATTTCAACTCATGACAACCCAGTGTGTGCAGAATAGAACTGCGATAGAGCATTCTTAAACCTGTGACCTTCCTGAAGAAAACAACCTCTAATCTTTAGGCCAAGAGTTGGGTTCTTAATCATTTCTGGTCCCTAAGATTCAGCATGTGTCTGAATCACATGCTGGCTGCTCTGTGGATGGGCAAAGTGAGGAGCACATCATATTATTACAACTCAAAGGGAACATGATGTGGCCCTGGACTGTGTTTCAAAAATGGCCATTTACTGGATCCTGGGGAATGGATACCTTCCTACAAATCTTTATTTCAGGGATGTCTTTACTTAAAAGGGTGAAATAATGTTCAAGGGAGGAGGACTATATTCTTGTTCCCAGACATTGTTCTGGAAAAGGAACAGAAAGTGCTCCCAACAGGTTGGCATCAATACAATTCTATATTTAATAGTGTGGTTTGCTTTTGTGAATTCTTTATTAGCTGGTCATTAAGAGCATAGTTGCTGATTGAAATCGCTGCTCAGGGAGGGATTTTGCTTGCTGCCTGCTTTTGAATCTTAATTGTAAGGCAGATGGAATGGGTTCGTGTACTGACTGGGGAATGGGCCTTTTCAGTGAAGTCAAACACAAACCTGCTTACCTTGCAGCCTGACTCAGAACTCCAATTTCCTGGAAGACTGCAGGGTTGCAAACTTGGACAAATACCTGGGACTGAACTCTGGCCCCAAGGAGCAAAAGGATCTGAAGTCCAGTTTGACCATCAGCGAAGACAAAAGGCTGATTGAGCTAACTGATCTAGATTAAACAAGATTATACTGAATTGCTAATGAGCACCAGCCCTAGATTAGATGTTTCACCATCTACTTGTTGTTGTTGTTGTTGTTATGTGCCGTCGAGTTGGTTCCGACCCATAGCAACCCTGTACAGGGTTTCCGAGGGTGCAAATCTTTACAGGAGTAGAAAGCCTCATCTTTCTCCTGCGGAGCAGCTGGTAGTTTCGAACCGCTGACCTTAAGGTTCGCAGCCCGATTCGTAACCACTACGCTACCAGAGCTCCTTTCACCATCTACTATGTAACCAAAATCAACAAAAGGTGCCACTGAGTTGATTCCAACTCATTGCAACCCCAAGGATTTCAGAGTAGAACTGTGCTCCACAGGTTTTCAGTGGCTGATTTTCTGGACATAGATCACCAGGCCTTTCTTCCAAGGTGCATCTGGGTGAACTCCAATCTCCATTAACTGTATTCATCACCCAAGGACTCCAAAGGGGATAATAATGTCAATGTAATAGAATTGTATAGGATTGAATGAACTAATGTGTGGCACATGGTATTTATGAATGATAATAATTACAGGTAATAATAATAACCATAGATAATACATGTGAAGTGTTTATGATATAGTAAATGTTTTACATAAAGTATTATTCTTTCTATTTTAAAGAAAGGAAATTAAGACTTAAAGAAGTTAAGTAAGTTTGGTCAGTATGTTAGAGCTCAAGCCAGCCTTTAAACTCAAATAATTTGATTCCAAAGGAGTTCTGGTATGGCACTATAAGATAAGCACTGAACCAAAGGTCAATGGTTCAAACTCACCAGCTGCTCCTTGGAAATCCTATACATGGTCACTATCAGTTGGAACTGACTCAACAGTACTTAACAACAACAACAACAATTTGATTTCAAAGTCTTGCCTCTTAATTGCTTAATCACCTTATTTATTGTAGTCAACAGGAGAAAGGAACATCTGGGTTCAATAAGTAAACTACAATCCTTATGCCCAAACAACTTATAGACTGAGGGGCAGTCATAAGGATAATGATATAAATGACTTAATAATGAGTTTAGTGCTAAAATAGAGTCATAGACAAACGCAGGAGAGGGGAGCTTGTCTGTCTCATGGAGTTAGAAGCACAAGGCAGAGAAGGTAACGTTCAGCTGAAGAGCTCACTGAGAAGAAAAGAAAGTGGGGGAAGGCAAAACCAGGAAAACAGTAGACCAGATACAAAGTCCTAAAATACTGTAAAGACATGTTTGGTCCGAACCATGATGAAAAGTCTTTAGTGGATGGACCGGTGAGAGGTGTACATGGAAAAGTTCATCAGGGCCAGATTCTGAAGGGTCTTTGGTACAAACAGCTAATGTGCTCAACTACTAACTGAGAGGTTGGCAGTTTGTGTGGTGGAAGAGCAGCCTGGCAATTTACTTGGGAAAAATCAATCATTGAAAACTCTATGCAGGCTTTTAGATGAACTAATATTTGTGTGTTTATATTAAGTGAATGAGACTGGCATTATTTTGTCATTTTTCAAATAGGAAATATGAATCCTGTGGAATAATAATAATGAAAGAAAAAATAAATAAATCATTGCAGGCAAGTCAAGTCTAGAGGAGAGAGAGAATAGAACTGCCCCACAGAATGTCAAGGCTGCCATTAATATGAAAGCAGACTGCCACATCTTCCACCCACGGAGCAATTGGTGGGTTCAAACGGTCAACCTTTCACTGAGCAGTCACGCACTGAACCATTGTGCCACTAAGGCCCTTCCTATAGAATAGAATATCTTTTTTAAAAAAAAGATCTAGTGCTTCAATGACTGGATAAACAGAGCTCAACTCGAAGAAGAAAGAAGAGGAAAAAACGTCATCTGATACAATTCGATAAACAGGACCTACACCTATAAATGCAGTAGCTCAAAAGAGGAAATAAGTCCCTGCTGCAAGAACTATTCCCACCCCCTCCACACAAAGGGTAGACAGGGATGGGCAACTTGGACATTGGCTACCCAAAATGGGGGGAGGGATACAAAGGTAAGAAGTGACTGGCTTACAAGCTTTCAAGAGGGAACCTAGATCCAAAGGGCATGGAAGATGGTAGAGTTTCCAGTGAATAGTATCCAGCCTGTCCAGGAAGGGCTGATGAAATGAAACACAGATGGGTCTCTTGTGATGCAATAGTGAATAATTGTTATCAGGACTGATTGTGAGGGTTGGAAATATAAAGGTGGACATTTTGTAGCAAGGAAGGGAGTGATTAACTTTTCCGTCTAGGAGCGGAGGACCCTAGGATCATCAATGGAGAAAAGCGGAGAGCAGGATCCTACCCAGAGAAGCAGTGAGGCGTGAGTTGGAGGCAGAGAAGATGACGTCAAGAGATGGAGTGGCTGGGGACTTGGGATCCAGAGAGGGAAAGGGGCTGAGGACTGTGGTGGTGGGGGTGGGGGGTGCAGGATTACAGGATACACCCTTTAGTTGGGTGAGGATGCATGGACAGGATGGTAAATATGCCAATGAAATAATAGATGATGGAATGAATGTAAAACTAATGTTCTCCCATGTAGACTATCACACGATTCACAATAAAACATTTATTTAAAAAACAAAACAAAAAACATCTAGTGATGTTTCTCAAATGCTCAAATAATACCTCCAGATATGACTGCATCTTAAGACTTACAATAAATTTATAGGAAATAGCCCCTACTTTGCCCAGATGGTCATGTGCTCAGCTGAGTGGTTGACAGTTAGAGTCTACTCAGCGGCCCGTTGGAAGAAAGTCCTGGGGATCCTCTTCTGGAATATCAACCATTGAAACCCCTATGGAGCACAGTTCTACTCTGACACACCTGGAGCTGCCATGGGTCAGAGTTAACTCAAAGACAAAATTTCTAAAACAGTAATATTTTATTTATATATGTAAGGCAACATTAATAAATAGCTAGTTGCTTTGTTGTTGTTAGGTGCCATCCAGTTGGTACCGACTCATAGAGACCCTATGCACAGCAGAACAAAACACTGCCCAGTCCAAGGCCAACCTCAAAATTGTTGCCACTCTTGAGCCCATTGATGCTGCCACTTGGCCAATCCATCTCGCTGGGGGGTTGGAGGGGAGGTCCTTCTCTTTGTCTCTAACCCTTCACCTTACCAAACATAATATCCTTCTCCAGTGACTGGTCCCTCCTAACAACATATCCGAACCATGAGAGACAACATCTGGCCATCCTGGCTTCCAAGGAGCACTCTGGCTCTAATTCTTCCAACACACATCTATTGGTACTTTCAATACTCTCCTCCAACACCATAACTTAAATGCATCAATTCTTCTATTATATTCCTTATTCACTGTCCAACTTTTACTTGCATATAAGGCTATTGAAAATACCACGGATTGAGTCTGGCACACCTTAGTCCTCAAATTGACATCTTTGCTCTTCCACTTTAACATGCACGGGGTTACCATGCATCAGAATTCATTCCATAGCAACTGGTGTTAATGTTGTGTATGGCAAGTTTCAGGTTGATTCTGTAGGAACCAAGAGGTGAAGGTCAACTTAAACATGACAATACATTGATGAAATAATGTTTCTTCAGAAGCTTCCTCTGCTAGGGGTTTTGGGTTGTGGAAATAGTCCTAGAAGAGATTCTGAAAATTCGGTTCAGAACTCATGAGTGACAGAATAATTAGGACAATGGTGTCAGCAAACTGTTGGTTACAAACTAAGAAGGAGGTGCTCTCAGGTCCAAGAATGAAATTCACATCCCAAAGACGGGAAATGAGTGTGCTGAGAAGTTTGACATCGTGATAGACGAGGCTTTAAAATGAAAAATGGAAGAATAAAAAGCCCAGATAAAACTTGTTCAAGGAAAATACTCATGTGCTGAGGCATTTAAGCAGATCTTATTAAGCACTTATTAAGTGGTAAGCACTGTGACATTAGGAGGAACAAATGGCCATAGTCTCTGACCTCACAGAACACACAATCAATGTATGTGAAGAGAACACTGAGTGAAGGAGGTTCCCAGGGGCCATGTAGCAAAGACCTCAGTAAACACCCCCAGATCCCTGGTCACCTCCCTACAGAAGAAGCATGGATGATGAACAAAGTCGTCACACAAGTTGCCAGTCCATCCCACCATGTCACAAAACAGGATTTAATAAAGGACAGGCAGGAGAGACACATTTTTTGTTTGGCAAAATCTAGGAACCACCACTTTTTCTTCAAAAACAAAGATCTTAGACACAGGAAAGTATCACTCTTCTTTTCCAAAGAAAAGGATGTAGAGTCTATAGACTAAACATTAGTGAACCAAATTGGCCAGGTAAAGTAACATCAACATTATAAGGTAGAACACCTGGGTGCCATTTTAGGAATGTGGATTTGGGAGTTAGGTGAACCTAAATTCCATGTCATTAAGGTACTTGACTGTTAACTAAAAGGTTCAAGTCCCCTGGAGGCACCTCAAAGACCTGACTATCTACTTCAGAAAAATAAGCTATTAAAAATCCAATGGAACCCAGTTCTCTGAGGCTCAGGGGGGCTCCATGAGTTGAATTCAATGCAACAGCAATGGGGTAATGGGTACGTTTTGTCTCAGGCTCTACTGTTGACTCTGTGATCATGGACCAATACTTTACCTTTCTCCTGCTTCCACAGTCTCTTCATCTGAAGACAATGGGCAATGCCTTTCCACATGGTGGAGAGTATACATTATAAAATGAATGTTTTAAGGGACTGGCATACAGAGGGTGAATGTTGGAATCTCCGAAACCTCATATAGGTCTCATCACTGCAAGAATTATATACAAGAGGAAAAAAGCAAGAACTTCAGTAGTGATGAAGGGAAAAGGGTTATCTGGACTCCTGGAGTGGCACTGTAGGATCAGCACTGGACTTCGAACCATAAGGTCAGCAGTTCAAACCCACCAGCTGCTCCCCGGAAACCCTATGCAGGGTTACTATGAGTCGGAGTCAACTCAATGACACTTAACAACAATAGCAACTGGTTATCTAGGAGTCTTTGGTGATGCCGTTGCCTAAGCACTGCACTGCTCGCTGAGAGGCTGTCAGCAGGAACTCACCAGCTGCTTTGAGGGACAATGTCTGTTCCGTCAAGATTTACAGTCTCAGAAACCCTATAGAGCAGTTCTACTCAGTCCTATGTTGTTGTTGTTGTTGTTGTTATGTGCCGTGGAGTCAGTTCCGACTCATAGCGACCCTGTACAGGGTTTCCAAGGCTGTATAAATCTTCACAGGAGCAGAAAGCCTCATCTTTCTCCCGCAGAGCGGCTGGTAGTTTCGAACCACTGACCTTAAGGTTCGCAGCCCGATTCGTAACCACTACGCTACCAGAGCTCCTTACTCAGCCCTATGTTGTTGTTGTTGTTGTTAAGTGCCGTCGAGTCGGTTCCGACCCATAGCGACCCTGTACAGGGTTTCCGAGGGTGTAAATCTTTACGGGAGTAGAAAGCCTCATCTTTCTCCCGCAGAGCGGCTGGTAGTTTCGAACCACTGACCTTAAGGTTCACAGCCCGATTCGTAACCACTACGCTACCAGAGCTCCTTACTATAGGACTACTATATGTCAGAATGGACTTGGTGCCACTGGGTTGGGCTTGGTTATCAGCTGCTCAACAACAACAATGATAACAGAAAACACCTGTGGCAGTGGAGTTGCTTCCAAGTCTTAGAGCATATTGGATAGAGTAGAACCGCCCCATAGGGTTTCTGAATCTGTCATCATTACAGAGGCAGACTGTCATATCATTCTTCCACAGAGCCATTGGTGTGTTTGAACTTCCAACATTTTGGTCAATAATTGAGCACTTCACCCTCGTACCACCAGGATTCCTTCTAGATAACAAACCACATAAAATTTCAAAAACAACATTTATTTTGTTCACAAATCTGCAATTTGAATAGGGCTGAGTGGGGACAGCTTGTCCCTGCCAGAGCCTGAACATCTGAAGCCTCTCTCGCTCTCGTGGCTGGTGGCTGATGCTGCAAATGATTTGTATGAGCACCAATCAACTGGCGTATCTGCATGCTAATGGGATTCCAAGAGCAAGAGGTCTCAGAGGATGCTTTATTGGTTCTCACTATGTAACCAACCTTGCAAGAAGCATGACATTCTTTCTGTCAAAGTCCTACCCAGATCAAACGGGAGATAACATAGTCCCCTGCTTCTCACTGGAGGAGTGTCAAGGTCACATTGTACATGGGCACATGAGGAATGACATTGCATACTGGTGCTGCCATCTTTGAATATAACAAGTGTCACACTGATGTTGTTATTGTCAGGTGTCATCAAGTCAGCTCCAACTCATAATAACCATATATATGCACAACAGAATGAAATGCAGTCTGGTCCTCTGCCATCCTCACAATTATTACTACTTAGGGGTTCCTTAGGGGTCTTCCTCTTCTTTGTGGACCTTCCACTTTACCAGGTATGATGTCTTTCTTCAGGACATTATGTCTGAAGTAAGAGAAATGAAATCTGGTCACCCTGGCTTCTAAGGAGTGTCACACTGATATAGGCTATATTATATATTCATCAGAGTTCCAGAGGGAGTAGATGGCAGATTTAGATTAGGTTATAGAGGAGAGTTGAATAAAGCACGATTTAGAGAGTAGAAAGGTTAGGAAAGGCAACCAGACCTAGTAACAGTGGATAGGGAAAGGAGTAGTTCAAACCCTGGCAGACAGCTGCCCGACAGACCCCAGTTAAGGGATGCAGCTGGCAAGCACAATTTCCAGGGGCAAAGCTGAGGGAATAACTATCCCAAGCTCATCTCCTCCTCCTTTCTTTGGGTGTCCCTTCAGATCTCCACAGTCCAAAATCACAGGTCAAGTTCATCTGTCAGCACAGGACACAGAAGACAGCAGGGAAGATTCCAAAGTGACTCTGGATAGGGAGAGAGGCAATCAAAAGGCATCTACCACAAAATCCGTGTTGAAATATGTGGGTTTGAGTGGAATTGTTAAATGGGTCCATTATCTTTCAGTCCCCCAGTCTAAACAAAGTGGTACCATCAGATCTACTCTTTAGAGGGATACTGTGGCAATCATGTTGAGGATGGGATGAAGGGGAAAGGGATTGGGGGACCTTAAGAAGACAGTACACATTCATCACTGGATGGTGAAAAGGGTTAATGTTTTTGGCTGGTAACCACAGACTGGTGGTGATTCGAATGCCCAGAGGTACCTCAGAAGACAGTCCTGAGATTCTGCTTCTGACAAACCCACCACTGAACATCTACAGAGCACAGAATCAACTGACACATTGGGGTTTGTCATGAGCCAGAATCCACTCGAAGGCAACTTGTTTCGATCAAGAGGATGTTTGCCTAATTAAAATTAGGTACATGAGGAAAGAAAAGAAAAATAGACCACCTCAGTTCCCATTGCCCCATGAGCCCAAATCAGAAATATGGATCAATGGTTGTCAGTCACCAATGAGGTAATTCACTCACCACTTTGAAGGTGGCAGGTAGGAAGGGTAGGAAAGAGACCGGCAGACACAGAGGGAAAGTTGCTACCAAGGAGACAGGGGTGGTGAAAAGGTTCCCTCCTACCAGGGTCCCATCATCCTTTTCCTTTGTGTCTTTCTGCTCCCTACTTTCCATGGAAAGAGACCCAAGGATACTGGAGCTGTGTGAGTGGATTGAAGAGTAGAAATGAGATATTTTTGTCTATATTAAGTCAGCAGCATAACCCATCAATTTCAGGCACATCAAATAGACCAATTTAAAACAAAAGACTTTTCATTGGATTTCTGCATGTCCTGTGTACACAAATAATATGAGAGAAGCCAAGCAGTGCCTGGGCATCTCAGTCTTATTCCTTACAGACACTAATAGAACTTGACATCTTTTGGGGCAAATTTTCAAAACAATAGCCAGGACTCCTGGTGTGGAGCTGCAGGATAAGCACTGAATTGCTATCCACGACGTTGGCAGTTTAAATCCACCATTTGCTCATTGGAAACCTTATACAAGGTCACTGTGAGTCAGAACCAACTCAATGGCACTTAAGAACAACAACAACATGGACAAGAAGCAAATGATTTGTACGAGCACCAATCATTCTCATTCTGCCCTGTTACACATTGGCATGTTCTGGATGTGTGGCTTGAAAGAGGTGAGATCAAAGGTCAGCTCCTCTGGGGACCCTCTCCAAGCCTCTCAGTATGGTTGACCACCTTCCTTTTGTTTTCACTATGATATACTATGATGCTGCACAAGACCTCTTTAAAGTGTTGAAGAGCAAAGATGCCACCTTGAGGACTAAGGTACACCTGACCTAAGCCATGGTATTTTCAATAACCTCATATGTATGCGAAAGCTGGACAGTGAATAAGGAAAACCATAGAAGAATTGATGCTTTTGAGTTATGGTGTTGGAGGAGAATATTGAAAGTACAATGGACTGCCAAAAGAACCAACAGATCTGTGTTGGAAGAAGTACAGCCAGAGTTCTCCTTGAAAGTCAGGATGGCCAGACTTCCTCTCTCATACTTGAGACATATTATTTAGAGGGACCAGTCACTGGAGTTGGATATTATATTTGGTAAAGTGGAGAATCAAAGAAAAAGAGAAAGACCCCCAACGAGATGGGTTGGCACAGTGGCAGCAGCAATGGGCTCAGGTGTAGAAACAATTGTGAGGTCGGCCCAGGTCTTGGCAGTGTTTTGTTAGGTTGTTCATAGGGTCACTATGAGTCAGTACTGACTCAATGGCACCTAGAAACAACAACATGATATACCATGAAATCTACAAGTCTCATATAACATTCCCTTGTACATGTGTTCTACCCTGCTATTCCCCTTGCAGGTAGAACAATGTCTTAACTCACTTCAGTATGAAGATCAAGGAGTTCTGATGGCACTGTATGATAAGCATTGGATTGCTAACAGCAAGGTCAACAGCTCAAACCTACCAGTCACTCCTTGGAATGAAGATGAGGCTTTCTGCTCCCATAAAGAGCTACAGGCTGAAAAGCCTATATAGGATTGCTATGAATCAGAATCAATGCAGTGGTAGTGGGTAGTATGAAGTTCATTAAATATGAAATAAACAGAGTGGGATGGGGTGGGGTGGAGTGGAGTAAACACCACCTATGGGGATAAAACTATAGAGATAATTGTACCCTTTTTTTTTCTTCCCCATTTGTAACAGTGAAATAAAACAACACATATGAAATCACTTTATGAACTACAGTGTTCCGCATCAGTCTAAATCCTGGGCACAACAGCCAAGACTCAAGGACTCCATGGTTAGACTTGACGAGACACATTACAATTCTACTAATAAAGCACAGTAGTTAGGAGCAAGATTGTCTCAGTTCAGATCACAGCTCCAATTACTATTTGCAGTATGAGCACTTACCTTCTCAGTGCCTTGGTTACATAGTTTATAAAATTAGGATTACAATGGACTATACCTCAAGCTGGCTTTGAATCACTAGGCTGGCAATCTCAAGGTCGGCAGTTCAAAACCACCAGCCATTCTTGGAAACATTATACCAGATCTCTGTAAATCAGAACCAACTCAATGGCATATAACAACACCAATCACCACCTCATAGCTGGGTTTGAGAATCAAATAAGCAAATTTGTAAAGCTCTTGGAACAATGCCTGACCTGCAGTAACCATAGACAAACATTTTTCTTAATTGTCTCTGAGTAAGCCCCCCACTCATGACAACTCTTTATTCAATTGAATTAGATAATTATGATCCATAGGGTTTTTACTGGCTGAATTTCTGGAGATAGAATGCCAAACCTTTCTTTCATCTGTCTTTGGAAGTTCCACTTAAACTTGTGCAGCATCATGTTGTTCTTAGGTGCCATGGAGTTGGTGCCGACTTATAAGGAGTTTATGCACAACAGAACAAAGCACTGCCCAGTCCTGTGCCAGTCTTACAATCACTGTTAAGCATGAGCCCATTGCTGCTGTCACTGTGCCAATGTCTCTCATTAAAGGTCTTCCTCCTTTTTTACGGACCCTCCTCCACTTTACCAAATATGATGCCCTTCTCCAGGGACTGGTCCATCCTGATAATATGTCCTAAGTATGAGAGACAAAGTCATCATGGCTTCCAAGGAACAGTCTGGCTGTACTTCTTCCAACACAGATTTGTTTGTTCTCATAGCAGTCCATTGTTGTCATTGTTGTTAAGAGCTGATGAGTCAGTTCCAACCCATAATGACACTGTGTAGGGTTTCCAAGGAGCAGCTGGTAATCTCGAACCACTGACCTTGTGGTTCAAACCAACTTTGCAGGCCACAGTGTCACACCAGGATTCCTAGCAGTCCATAGTACTTTTA
>NW_006408594.1:9121881-9171424 GCF_000296735.1 Chrysochloris asiatica
TTGTGGTCCAGTCCTTTATCCGACAATACTACATTAGTGAGCTGAAATGATCTGATATTGGTCATTAGAATTTGACAATCATGTGGTTTAATATGCCAGGAATGACAAATTGAAGAATGGTGCTGCATTCATCATCAAAAAGAACATTTCACTATCTATCTGGAAGTACAATGCAGTCTGTGATAAGATAATATCCATACACCTACAAGGAAGACAAGTTAATACCACTATTATTCAAACTTAGAGTCCTGGTGTAGCTGTAGAATAATACGCTGGATCACAAGGTCGGTTTGAACCACAAGGTTGGCAGTTCAAACTCACCAGCTGCTCCTTGGAAATCTGATTCAAAATTGCTATTAGTCAGAACCGACTTAATGACACTTAACAACAACAATATTATTCTAATTTAGACACCAACCACTAAAGCCAGTGATGATGAAATGGATGAATTCTGCCAACTTCTTCAGTCTAAATTAATCAAAATGCAATCAAGATGTATTGATAATCACTGATGACTGGAATGCAAAGGTTGGAAACAAAGAGGAAAGATCAGGAATTGAAAAATATGGTGTTAGTGATAGAAACGATGCTGGAAATTGCATGATAGAATTTTGCAAGACTTCTTCATTGCAAATACCTTTTTTTTAAACAACATAAAAGATGACTCTTTGCATGGACCTCACCAGATGGAATACATAGAATTCAAATTCACTGCATCTGTGGGAAAAAATGGTGGGGAACCTCCATATCACCAGCCAAAACAAGGCCAGGGGCAGACTGTGGAACAGACCATCTATTGCTCATATACAAGTTCAGGCTGAAGCTGAAGAAAATTAAAACAAGCCCACAGGAGACAACGTTTGACCTTGAACATATGACACCTGACTTTAGAAGTCATATAAAGAACGGTGGTTCAAGCTCACCAACTGCTCCTTGGAAACCCTATACAGGATTGCTATGGGTCAGAAATGACTCAATGGCTTTTAACAACAACAACATAAAGAACAGACTTGTTTTAATAGACAGTAATGATCCAATACCAGAAGAGTTGTGGAATGACATCAAGAACATCATACAGGAAGAAAGCAAAAGGTCCCCATTCCAAAGAGAAGTGACCAAACAAAATGAGGAAATCATCAAACAGGATCATGAATATCAAATGCAAGCAAAATTTTGATAAAGATAATTCAAAAACAGTTGCAACAGCACATTGACAGAGAACTGACAGAAATTCAAGCCAGATTCAGACAAGGACGTTGAACAAGGGTTATCACTGCTGACATCAGATGGATCTTGGCTGAAAGCAGACAGTATCAGAATGATGTTTACCTGTGCTTTCCTGACATTGCAAAAGCTTTTGACGACATGGATCATGAAAAGCTTTGCACAACATTGTGTAGACTGAGTATTCTGGAACACTTAATTATGTTCACGAGGAATCTGGACATAGACCAAGAGGCAGTTCAATATATCAACACAAAAGTCTTTACTGAAATGAGTGCTGGCTGCACTTGAGACCAGCAAGAGAATCCAGGTCTCCTATATGGAAGGTAAGAATTCGACCACTGAACAGTTTCCCTCTTATATTAGCATTACCTATGCCATCAAGTCAATTGTGACTCATAGCAACCCTGTAGGAAGAGCAGAACTTCCCCATAGGGTTTCCAAGGTTGTAAATCTGTACAGAAGCAGATAGCCACATCTTTCTTCCACTAATCTGCTGAGGCATCACTTAACCACTGTGTGATCAGTGCTAGCACTGTGGGATAAAGCACTATAGGTATATATGAACCACAGGGTCAGCAACTGAAACTCACCAATCGCTCCTTGGAAACCCTATGTAGGATCACTATGAGTTGGAACTGACTTAACAGCACTTAACAACAACAACTATTACTAATGTCAATATAGGAGTCTCATTAATAGTAAGTAATGGAGTCCTGGTGTGGCACTGTGGGATTATGCACTGGACTGCAAGGTCAGTTTGAACCACAGGTCAGCAGTTCAAACTCACCAACCACTCCTTGGAAACCCTATGCAGGGTTGCTATGATTCAGAACTAAACTAAGAGCACTTACCAACAACTATTAATAAACATTTTTGTTCTCATTGTTAATGTTACTAATTTGTGCCTGACTGCAAATCCATTTGAACTGCAAGGTCGGCAGTTCAAGCTCACCAGCTGCTCCTCGGAAACCCTATGCAGGGTCTTTATGGGTCAGAACTGACTCGATGGCACTTCACAACAAAAACTGCCATAGTAGCTTGACAGAGATTAAGGAAGACCGTAGAAGAATTGATGCTTTTGAGTTATGGTGTTGGAGGAGAATATTGAAAGTGCCATGGGCTGCCAATAGATCTATTTTGGAAGAAGCGCAACCAGAGTGCTCCTTGGAGGCCAGGATGACCAAACTTCGTCTCTCATACTTTGGACATTTTGTCAGGAGGGACCAGTCACTGGAGAAGGATATCATGTTTGGTAAGGTGGAGGGTCAGAGAGAAAGAGGAAGACCACCAATGAGATGGATTGGCCAAGTGGCAGCATAGATGGACTCAAACACGGCAATAGTAATGAGGTTGGCCCAGGATCGGACACTGTTTCGGTCTGCTGTGCATAGGGTCGCTATGAGTTGGTGCTTACTCGATGGCACCCAACAACAACAACTGCCATCGTCTCCTGCAGTCTTAGAAGTAAATTAAATCTTGTGGATCCCATATTGTAACTTCCTGCCACAGAACCCTTACCTTGTATCAGGACAGATGGCAGATGCTCAATACACATCATCACATTCCAGTCCCAGTATATTTATTCAACAAGGTACATATTGTCATTTTCCCACTGTATAGATGGAGAAGCAAAGTTAAGAGGGAAATTTGTTTCTGGTGTCAGTTAGGAAATGATAAAGTCTGGTCTTCAAACCCTATACAGGGTTGCTATGAATTGGATCTGACTCCATGGCACTTCACAACAACACATACTCTTAATTATCCCTTAATTAGCCTAAGTCTTGTTCTGTGATCTGATGGTTGTACAGGAGTTAACTTTCTCTCTCCAACCAGACTGTCAGCATGCTGTGGTTCCTTCTACATCCCCTCCACCAACTTTCACTTATTAAGTCTACAAATAATTTGACTGACTCATTTATCCATATTTTACTGAACACGGGACTTTGTATCTGTCATTGGCATGTGTGCTGTGGGTATAGAAATGAGTAACACAGTCCCTGTGGCATGGGTTGAATTGTTTTACTCAAAACGATGTAGTGAAGTCCTAACTCATTCATCTGTGAATGTGATCTTGTCTAGAAATAAGGTATTTTTCTAAAATTTTATTGTGAGTTAGGTGAAGGTTTACAGAGCAGATCAATTTTCCATTCAACAATTCATTCACATTTTGTTTCATCTCATTGATTACAATCACCACAATGAAACATCACTTATCCCTCTTCTTGCCTGTGTTTCCTCCTTCCATTCCTTCTTCTTTCCTAATGCTTCTGAACTTTGTTCTTGGGTAAATAATGTCCTTTAGATGTGATATGGTTTATTATTCCAAGGTGTGCTACCTCACTAGTGTTATTATTCCCCTTATATACCTATCTGGACTCCTGGTATGGTACTGTGGGTTAATGCACTGGACTGCAAAGTCAGTTTGAACCACAAGGTCAGTGGTTCAAGTTCACCAGTCACTCCTATACAGGATCGCTATAGGTTGGAACTGACTCAATGGCACTTAACAACAACAACATCTACCTATCTACTATTTGGCGGAAAATTGGACCATGGGAGATGAGTTCATTTCCAATCCGAAAGATGACTAATGGTCATAGTCTTGGGGTTCCATCAGCTCTATCCCACCAGTAAATCTTTTTTTATGATTTTGAGTTTGGTTCCACAATTTTCTCCCACTCTATCTAGGACCTTCTAATTTGATTCCAATCAGATTAGTTGATACTGGCAATCGCGTAACATCTGGTTTTCCTGGTGTCAGGGTAGTGGAGATTGATTTTCTTGTCTTCCATTATAGTCCATTGGACTAATTATTTCCCTGTGTCTTTGATTTTCATTACTCTTCTTCCTCCAGACATGGAAAAACTAATAGTTGCACCTTAGATGATCTCTCACAAGTTTTTAAGACCCTAGTCCCTATTCACCAAAATAGGATGCAGAACATTAACTCTGTGGACTGCTGTCATCATTAGGTACTGTCAAGCTGGTTCTAACTCATAGTGACCCTGTGCACAACAGAACAAAACACTGAGCTGTTCTGCACCATCCTCACAATTGTTACGTTTGAGCCCATTATTTCAGCTATTGTGTCAACCCATCTTATTGGGGATCTTCCTCTTTTTTACCGACCCTCTTTTTTACTTCCTCTTTTTTACCTAGCAGGATGTACTTTTCCAGGGTCTGGTCCCTTCTGATAACATGTCTAAAGTATGTGAGATAAACTGTCTCCATTCTACCCTCTTTTGTAAAGAACATTCTACTTTTACTTCTTCCAAGACAGATTTGTTTGTTCTTCTGGCAGTCCACAGTACTTTCAATATTCTTTTCCAACACCAAAACTCAACTGTATTAATTCTTCTGAGATCTTCCTTAGTCATTGTTCATCTTTCTTCACGTCTATATAAGGTGATTGAAAATACCATGGCTTGGGTCAGGTTCACCTTAGTCCTCAAAGTAACAGCTTTGCTTTGTAACACTTTGAAGAGGTCTTTGGCAGCAGATTTGTCCAATACAATGTGTCACTTAATTTCTTGACTATTGCTTCCATGAGCATTGATTGTGGATCTAAATAAAATGAAATCCTTGACATCTTCATTTTTTTTTTCTCTTATTTATCAAGATGTTTATTGGTTTCGTTGAGAGGAGTTTTATTTTCTTTACATTGAGGTACAACCCACACTGAAAACTCTGGTCTTTGATCTTCACCAGCAAGTGCTTCTTCAAGTCCTCTTCTCTTTCAGCATGCAAGGTTGTCTCATCTGCATATCACAGGTTGCCAGTGAGCTTTCTTTCCAGTCCTGATGCCACTTTCTTCTTCATATAGTCCAAGGTCTCAGATTATTTGCTCACCATACAGACTGAATAAGTATGGTGAAAGGACACAACGCTGAGCACTTCTTTTCTGATTTTAAACCAAGGACAAGTTGTTCTGTTTGAACAATTGCCTCTTGTTCTATGCACAGGTTTCATATGAACACAGTAAAATGTTCTGTGATTCTCATTCCACAAAGTTTTATCTATAGTTTGTTATGAATCATAGTCTAATGTCTTTGTATAGTCTGTGTTTTAAGTAAACACACTGAAAAGATGTTTACTTAAAACACAAGTAAACATCTTTCAAGTATTCTCTTATTTAAGCCAAGATCCATCAGCCATCTCCCTATTGATGTGCTGCTACAAAAAATCTTTAACAAAATTTTACTAGAAACTAATATTAACAACAACATTGTATGGTCATTTCCTCGTTTGTTGGGTCACCTTTCTTTAGGAAGGTCACACATAAGCATCTCTTTCAGTTAGTTGGCCAGGTAGCTGTGTTCTTAATTTCTTGGCATGGACTAGTAAGTGTTTCCATCCCAGTATCAGCTTACTGAAAGATTTCAGTTGGTATCCCATCAATTCCTGAAGCCTGTTTTTCACTAATAATTTCAATGCTCCTTGAACTCCATTCTTCAGTGAAGTAAAGGGACACCTCAAGAAGACAAAGTAAAATAGTATAATGAAATACACAAAGACCTGGAGTTAAATATCATCAGTTCTTGATTATATACTACTTCCTGAAGTGATTGAACATTGACCAAATATTTTTGGTCCAGGAACTCTGTTGATGTGTCCTGCACCATTCAATATTTTGTCCATAGAAATCTTGAATATTGCAAGTCAAGGCTTCAACATTTTCATTCTTTTTTTCTGTTTGAGAAATGCTGAGTGTATTCTTCCCTTTTGGTTTTTTAGCTCCAGGTCTTTGCATATTTCATTTTAATATTTTACTTTGTCTTCTTGAGCTGTCCCTTTACTTCATCATTTCTTGTACTTTGCCAACGGTTCAGCTCTTTTATCTCATTATTTCTTCCATTCACTTTAGATACTGTATGCTCAAGAGCAAGTTTCAGAGGCTCTTCTGACATCCATTTTGGTCTTTTCTTTCTGTCTTGTCTTTTTAATGGACGTTTGTTTTCTTCATGTATGATGTTTTTGATATTATCCCATAGCTTGTCTGGAATGCTGTGATTAGTGTTGAATTCATCAACTTTTTTCTTGAGATGACTCTAAATTCAAGTGGGATACACTCAAGGTCATATTTTGGTTCTCATTGACTTGTTTTAATTTTCTTCCACTTCAATCCGAACTTACATGTGAGCAATTGATGGTCTATCCCACAGTCTGCCCCTGGCCTTTTTTAATTTTTTGGCTGATGATAGTGAACTTTTTCAGCATGTCTTCTCACAGATTTAGTCAATTTGATTCCATTGTAAGATCCATGTGTAGACTTAAATATGGTAAGATCCACATGTATAGTTAAATCTGGTAAGATCCAAATGTATAGCTACCATTCATGTTGTTGAGAAAATGTATTTTCAATGACTAAGTCATTGGTTCTACAAAATCCTAGCATGCTATCGCCAGCATAATTTCTATCACCAATGCCATAATTTCCAAATACTGATCCTTCCTCTTTGTTTCCAATTTTCACATTCCAATCACCAGTAATTAATTATCAGTGCATCTTGGTTGCATATTTCATTAATTACAGACTGAAGAAGTTGGTAGAATGCTTCAATATCTTTATCACTGACTTGGATGTTGGTGTGTAAATTGGAACAATAGTTGTATTCACTGATCTTCCTTGTTGTTGTTGTTGTTAGGTGCCATTGAGTCAGTAACAACTCATAGCAACCCTAGGCACAGTAGAATGAAACACTGCACAGTCCAGGGCCAACCTTACAATTATTGCCATGCTTGAGCCCATTGATGCTGCCACTTTGCCAGTCCATCTCTCTGGGTGTCTTCCTCTTTTTCTCTGACCATCCACCTTACCAAACATGGTATCCTTCTCCAGCAGTTGATCCATACTGACAATATGTCCAAAGTATGAGAGACAAACTTTGGCCATCCTGGCCTCCAAGGAGCATTCTGGCTGCACTTCTTCCAACACAGATCTGTTGGTTCATTTGGCAGCCCATGGCACTCTCAATATTCTCCTTCAACACCATAACTCAAAAGCATCAATTCTTCTGTGGTCTTCCTTATTCACTGTCCAGCTTTCGCATGCATATGAGGTTATTGAAAATACCATGGCTTGGGTCAGGTGCACCTTAGTCCTCAAGTTGGCATTTTTGCTCTTTGCTTTGGTCTTCCTTATAAACATATAGATATTATCCTATCACAGGCAACATTGTTTCTAATCCTTATTATTTCCCAGTACTTTTAACTTTGTCCTTGGGTAAATGCTGCTCTTTTGATCTCAGATTATTGACCATTCTATAGTGTGCATATGTCACTAGTGTTGTTCCCCTTATAAACCTATCTATTGTTTGGCTGAAAATTGAGCCATGGAAGTTAATTCAATTCCAGACCTGAAGGGAGAGCAAGAGTCATAGTTTGGTGTCCCACCAGTCTCTATCCCCTCAATGTAATATCATTTATCCCCATTGGACCAAAAAATATCATCAAGGTTAATGGAGAAAAGTTGAAGTTGTTAAAGACTTCATTTTGCTCAGATCAACCTTCAACACTCATGGAAGCAGCAGTCAAGCAATCAAAGGAAATATTGCATTAGGCAAATCTGCTGCACAAGACCTCTTAAAAATGTTAACGAGCAAAGACTTCAGTTTGCACCTGACCTAAGACATGGCATTTTCAATAACTTCATATGCATGTGAAAGTTGGGCAGTGAATATGGACGCCCATAGAAGAAGTAATACATTTGAGTTATGGTGTTGGAGGAGAATATTAAAAGTACTATGGACTGCCAAAAGAACAAGCTAATATGTGTTGGAAGAAGTACAGCCAAAATGGTCCTTGGAATCCAGAATGGCCAGACTTCATCTCTCATACTTCGGACATATTACCATGATAGACCAGTCCCTTGAAGAAGGATATCATGTTTGGTAAGACAGGAGGTCAGAGAAGAAGAGGAAGACCCCCAGCAAGATGGATTGGCACAGTGGCAGCAGCAATGGGCTCAGGCGATTGTGAGGTTGGCCCAGGACCGGGCAGTGTTTCATTCTGTTATGCATAGGGTCACTATGAGTCGGTACCAACCTGATGACACTTAACAATGACAAAACATGGAGTGTTAGTGACAAAGGGGGAAGACCCCAACGCAATGGATTGATGCGATGGGCTCAAACTTGACAACAGTTATGAGGATGACACAGTGTTGGGCAGTGTCTCGTTCTGTTGTGAATAATAAATCACTATGAGTCAGAACCGATTCCATGGCCCCTTGCAACAACAAATATATGTTAATACTCATGGAACTATAAACCAAAATAAAGTGTGTTTTACTGCATGTAAATGAAAAAACAGCAGCCCAAAACCAAAAGAATGTTGGATCTGGGGTCACTTTGACAATATTTGGTTTCAGCTTCAATTGTTACTCCCTGTATGACAATGAATGAATCATTGAACATTTCTTTGTCTCGGTTTACCAATTTGTAAAATGGAGATATATATCCTACCTTATAGACATTTTATGAGGACTGAAAAAAAATCCATGTAAATCACCCAGACAGAACTTGGCATATAAAATAATTATAATAATAATAAATGTTTACTCTCACTATTCATTTGTTTCATTGAAGATATTATTTTGTTGTAAGAAAAATCATCTTTTCAGGGGGCTTATACAGTGATTCTTCCTTAACTCAGAATATTTTGCATTGCAACTTTTTCACCTATGTACATGCTTTTGCAAATTTTATAATCAACCCTTTTTAAGAAATTAAATCATCCTTAGGTATTAAAATAGTGTTGTCTGTTTCCCAGACTTTTTCATGTCTAGTACTTTAAGGTAGTTTATGGGAGGAAGTCAGAATCCAAATTTGGAGTCCAGAACTGTGACGATACTATCTGTTCTAATACTGCATAGAAGAATAAATACTGGAAGCTAACCACAAGATTGGCAGGTCAAACCCACCAGCTACTCCTTGGAAACCCTCTAGAGGGTTGCTATGAGTCAGAACTGACTCAACATCACTTAATAACAACAACTTGAATAAGAAGGAACCCTGCCAGTGTAGGTTATGAGTTAGGCTGCTAACCATAAGGTCAGCAGTTCAAATCTACCAGCTACTCTGTAAGAGAAAGGTGAGGCTTTCTGTTCCTATAAAAATTTAGAGCCTCAGAAACTTAAATCGAGACTGACTCAAAGATATGCAGTAGCAGCAGAAACAGTCTTGAATAGGAGTCCTGATATGACACTGTAGGATAAGCATTGGACTGCTAACCATAAGGTCAGCACTTCAAAACTCCTAACCACTCCTCAGAGCTTGCTATGAGTCAAAACCAACTCCACAGTGCATAGCGACCACAAGTCTTGAATACCATCATTTTGAAGGAGTGAATTGTGATTCTTGACACATGACAACAATGACTCACACACAATTCTTCAAGCATGAGATTTACTCAATTATTCTTCTCTTTCCTGTCTTGTAGTTCTGGAAAGAATCCTTTTATATTACTTCCATCCCCCTGCCCATAGCCTCCCACCAACCCTATCACTCTAAAAGAATGAGATGATGGCCTTTGATATGACATTTGGCTCTTCAGAGACTGTGTCTCTCTGCTCCCCATCACAAATCATCATTAGCTTTCTTTAGTACATCTTTCACTGGAGATAATTGTTGTGACATATCCTCAATTCCTTTCTAATGAAAGTGGAGCATAACCTTAGGCTTTTGAAATTTTGAACAAAAGAATTTAATCTCAGTCGTACATAACACAGCCATAGCCAGCTAGCAGTTCAATGGCTTAACGAATGTATATTGAACATCATTTGTGTCATGCATGATAGGTACAAACATGACTAAGATACGGACTCAGAGCCACAGGGAGTCTCATATCTGCTGCTGAGAATGTAAATTGCAACAACACTCAAGAAGCAGATTTCCATTATTATTAAAGCTGAATATACACTCTATGACCCAGCGATTCTTCTAGGTATATATCAACCCAAGACAAATGTATACAAATGTTAAAGAAGTATTTTTTAAATAATAGCCTCAAACTGGAAACAATCCCAATCCCCATCAAAATTTGAATGGAGAAATCAATTGCTGTGTACTTACACAATGGAATACAGAAAGGAAAATGAATTAAGTACAGGAACAAACAACCACATACATGAATCCCATTAAAAATGTTAAATTAAACAAGGCAGACAGAAGAGAATCCACAAAGTACAATTTGATTTCTAGAAAGAAAAAAGAGTATAATTAAACCATACTGTGGTGTGTTGTTGTTGTTAGGTGCCATTGAGTCAGTACCAACTCATAGCAACCATATATACAACAGAATGAAACACTGCCCAGTCCTGGGCCAACCTCACAATTGTTGCCACGCTTGAACCATATATACAACAGAATGAAACACTGCCCAGTCCTGGGCCAACTTCACAATTGTTGCCACTCTTGAACCCATTGATGCTGCCACTTGGCCAGTTCGTCTCTCTGAGGGGTCTTCCTCTTTTTCTCTGTGGGCTAATGTGTCAGACTGCAAAGTCATTTGAACTGCAAAGGTCGGTAGTTCAAGCTCACCAGGTGTTCCTTGGAAACCGTATACAGAGTTGCTATAGTTTGGAATCAACTTGACTCAATGGCACTCAACAACAACAATACTGTGGTGTAGATCGTAAGTAAAAGTAAGTCACAAAATGACTGCCATCAATTCACAACAATGGTGACTTCTAGCAGGGAAGGGAGAGAATTATGATTGTGGCATTTAGGATATCAATAATGTCTTATGTCTTAATCAGGGTGGTGGCTTCCAGGTTGTTACTTTATACTCATTTAACCAAGTATTTACATTTTGTACACTTTTGTTGTTGTTGTTATATTTCTAAATAGAAAATAGTTTTCAAAAAATAAAAGAAAACACACTCCACTCCTTCTCTCCTACTGAATATAAAATGAATAGTGCAACTCTGTAAGAAGTCTGGGAGTAAATATTATCAGGAGGAGTGTAGAAGATGAGCATTTGAGCCATTGAACTGAAAGTTAATTTCCTCTTCCTTTTCTTCCTTTATTCTCTGTCTTAGACTGGGTTCTCTAGGGAAGCAAAACTAGTGACGCTTTTGTACATATATATATATATATGCCATTGTCAAGTGCTGTCAAGTCTATTCCAACTCAGAGCCACCCTGTATAGGGTTCTCAAGGAACAGTTTGAACCACCAACCTTACAGTTAACAGTTCGGTGTTTATCCTACAGTGCCACACCAGGGCTCCATGAATATATATTGCTATTTTTAAAAAGTTCCATAGAGTCAGTTCTGACTCATAGTGACTTTGTATAGGGTTTTCGAGGAGCAGCTGGTAGGTTTGAAGCACCAACCTTGTGGATAGTAGTCCAGTGCTTACCTTACAGTGCCACAACAGGACACTATGTATATATAGAGAGAAATGGCACACACAGTTGTAGACGTAGTCAGTCTCAAGGAGGTGGGTTAGACGTCAGGCAGGAGGCTGCTGACTCACATAGCTGCAGGACTGGTGAGCCAAGATTGGAGGGTCAGACAGCAGGCGGGCAGGCAGTTCCACCGGGTAAAAAGGCAAGTGGCTGCTACTGCTGCCCAGAATTGGCAGGTAAGAGAGCAGGCTACTGGCTCAAGTCCAAAGAACCGGAGGTCAGTGGTTGATCTAAATTCAAGATCCAGACTCAGCAGAGAGCAAGCAAGCTATGCATGAGTGTCAATATATTGGAAGCAGGCCACACTCCCAAGGAAACTTCATTTCAATCGATGGACTGCTCATAGCCAACCGCATCATAAAGTGGATTGCATGATCTAATCATTGGGGATAACTGCATCTCAACTGCCAAATCACTGAGAATCCTGGCCCAGTCAAGTGGACACAAACCTTAACTGTCACATCCTCCCACCTAAACAACATGCAGGGGCACATGAAACCAGAAGTGGACATCAATGGAAATTGTGAGAAAACTCCAGAACAAGCTCTCTAGGTCTGGCTTGTGGCACTCAAAAGGGAACTATTAACACTCAGAAGGAGTGTGGAAATACTAATGTTCCCTTCTATTCTTTCACCCACAGCCCTGAAGCAACCTTGTGCTGTCAGGGGCAAAGGTCCCTATGGGAGGACACAGGAGCCAATTTGGAAAATAGTTTGGCAATTTCCTTTAAAATGGAACATACATTTATTTAGTTATGACTCAATTGTTCTATTCCTGGCATTTGTCTTAGAGAAATGAAACTTTTCTTAATGCAAAAATCTGTACATAATGCTAATAGCAGTTTTATTTCGAGTAGCCAAAAACTTGAAACAACCCAAATGTCCTTCAGTAGGTGAATTGCTAATGAAACAGTGAGACATCCATACTATGAAATTGTGTTGTTGTTTTGTTAAGTGTCATTGTTGTTGTTAAGTGTAGTCGAGTCTGTTCTGACTCTTAGCAACCTTATATAGGGTTTCCACGGAGTAGCTGGTGTGGTTAGCAGTCCAGTACTGATCCTACAGCACCACATGAAATTTTATTCAGCAATAAAAAAGTAATTAAGTACTTGTACATGCAATAAGTTGAATAAATTGCAAGGTAAATACATTGTAGAAACTGACAATCTCAGAAGATTATACATTGCATGATTCAACTGATATGACTTTCAGGAAAGGGCTGGAATACAATGACAGAGGTACATTCAGTGGTTACCAGGAGTTAGGGCTGACAGTGGTGGTGGCATGTTGTCAAGTTGGTCCCAATTCACAGCGACCCTGTTTAGGGCTTCCTCAACTTCCTCCCTTGGAATAGTTGATGGATCCAAATTGCTGACCTTGTTGTTAGCAGCCGAGTGCATAACCCACTATGCCACAAGAGCTCCTTAAGAGTTAAGGGTAGAGGGAGGTTTAGACTACATGAATTTAAAAGGCTAGCATAAGGAAGTTTTGCAGGATGATGGAATTGTTCTGTATCTTGATTATGGTATTGCTTACAATATAGGTGTGTTAAAATTTATAGAACTGTATGAGATCCATTCCTAAGTGTATATTTAAGTCTAATTTGTAGGTAATCAGAACAGGTGCATACAATTCTATAGTGCAAGAAAAAGCTAGACATCTTTTCAATGATTTGTAAGCAGCATGAGCAGCAAGTGATGAAGTGATGGAGCAATTGTGATGAAGAATTTGATGTGAGTGGGGACTAGTTTAATTGTTTCAAAGTGAAGACAAATTTACAGAACATTAATGGGCAAGTAGGAGTTGTCTGTAAGTCAGACATTCGTAACCCAGGGTCGACTTATATGAGGGAATTTCATAAAGTTCATGGAAAAAGAGAAGTAAACGATAATAGAATTTTTCTGTTACTTTTTGCAATCTCTTCACGCAAGTCAAATTTTACTATACAAAAAAATTTAAATAAAAGTTTTTAAAAAAAAAACAAAAAACTAAGATAAGCTCACCAGCTGCTGATACTACTTAGACATAAGCAAACACCACATTGGACTAGTGTTCTCGATTTGAGAGATTTGTGGGTTTTGTCTCTTGGGAGGACAATCCAGTCATTTGGCATAGTATTGTTTTTAAAGGTTCTGTTCTAGCTCCCAGTTCAGTGAGTAGTGTCTGGGGTTCTTAAAAACTTGCAAGCAGCCATTCACAACACAATTGGTTTCTATTTGGCTGAAGCATCAGAGGGAAAAGGAAGCCCAAAGAACAGAACTGCAACTGATACGGATGGCCTCCTGAACCACTGTTAACTCTAACCTGAAACCAGAAGAACTGGCTGTGCCAGCTGCCATTATATCAAATGTTTTCCATCAGGGGCACAATAAATGAATCCTGATAGAAAAGGGGAAATGTACTAAAGATTTCAGGTTCCCAAAGAATCCAGACTTACTAGATCCATTGAGGCTGAAGGAACTCTTCAAACCTTGAAAGAAAAATTCCTGAAGTCATCATTAAACAAAAAGAGATAGCCTCTAAAATCAATGTGTGTCATCTTTAAGTATTTGTATTTTAATTGTGGTGTTGGAGATGATTATTGAAAGTACCATGCACTTCCAGAAGAACAAACAAATCTGTGTTACAAAAAGTACATCCAGAATGCTCCTCAGAAACCAAGATGGCAAGACTTTGTCTCTCATGCTTTGGTTGTGTTATCAGGAGAGACCAGTACCTGGAGAAGGATATCGTGCTTGGTAAAGTAGAAAGCTAGCAAAAAAGAGGAAGATTTCCAAGGAAATGGGTTGGCCCAGTAGCAGCAGCAATGAGCTCACACATAACAATTGTGAGGATGGTGCAGGGCCAGGCAGTGTTTCATTCTTTTTTTTTTTTTTTCTTAAATGTTTTATTGTGACTTATGTGATAGTTTACATGGGAGAACATTAGTTTTACATTCATTCTATCGTATATCGTCTCATTGCCATGGTTACAATCCCCTCCATGCAATCCTTCCCCCGTGCCCCCCAGGTCTTCAGCACACAGTCGCTCTCCCTCTCTGGATCTAAAGTCTCCAGCTGCTCCATCGCTCCATGTCATCATCTCTGCCTCCATTTCAGGCATCACTGCTTCTCTGGGTAGGGTCCCGCTCTCTGCTCGTCTCCCTTGATGATCCTAGGGACCTCCGCTCCTAGACTGAAAAGTTAATCACTCCCCTCCTTGCTATAAAACGTCTACCTTTATATTTCCAACCCTCACAATCAGTCGTGATAACAATTATTCACTATTGTATCACAAGAGACCCGTGGCAGTGTTTCATTCTCTTGTGCATATTGTTGTTATGAGTTGGAACTGGCTCAACAGCACCTAACAACATCCTTTTTTTAAAACATAATTTTTTTAAAAAGTTTTTATTGTGATTTGAGTGAAAGTTCACAGGGCAGATCATCAGTTTTACATTCAACAAATCATATACTTTGTTTCAATACAATGAATAACATCCTTAAGTAGTGTGCTTTTAAAAATATATATGTATCTCTACGAGATCACGGTGACAACAGTAACTCTAAGACAAGCATGACAAGTTTAGGGGGCAATGAGTCTAAATAACTGGGGGTGAAACAATTAGAGCAAAAATAACCAGAATGCTGGCATAATGTAAAGAATGGAACCAATGTCACTGAACAATATGTATAGAAATTTTTAAAGGGAAACCCATTTTTCTGTTTACATTTCCACCAAAAATTAGATAAGCCCAGACTCTTTCCTCAAGAAGTATTAGTCCAGATGCGTGTTAGTAGTGTAGATGAATATTTATCACATAGTGTTAACATTAAATGGCACCCACATGCTCTACTGGGGGTTTCACACTTACTCTTTGCTCTCACTTGACTATTATTCCCCAGACTTCTGGATGGTTTGTTTCTCATTTCATTTAGTTTCCTGTTCCAATGCGAACCTCTCATAAAAGTTTTACCTGATCACCCTATCTAAAATAGCAGAAGTGTACATCCTGAGTTACCTTTCTTCATATCTTCGTAGTATGCAACAGTACCTTACATTATCCTAGATCATATATTATTAATTTATGACCTCTTCCAATGGAATATATCCAAAAATACCCAAAAGGACAAGAATCTGTTTGGTTCATCCACGTATCCTGCATATAAAACAATGTTTAACACATAATTGGCAGTTACTAAACATTTGTTAAATGAATGAGTGAATAAGTGAAAAAAATGAATGAATTGCCCAGGGGAAGGAGGTGGGTAGGGTATTACAAGCAGAAAGAATAGCCAGAACAAAGGCATGAGTACAAGAAACAGTACTCTGGGTACGTAACCTTTTTAGAATTACCGAAGTAGATAGTCTGAGATGAGATATGACAAGAGGTAGGACTGAGAAAGTAGAAGGGGACCAAGTCCTTGCAAACCTATGTGTGCATGGGAACTGAGACTTTATCCTGTAAGTAATGAGGAGTCTCTGAACAGTTAGGTAGCTGGGTGACTTGGAAGGAATATATTTTTAGATAGATCACTTGGACTTTAGGTAAAGATGGATTTAAGGAAGGTGAGACTGCAAGTAATGAAGAAGCTGTTTCAGTATCACTGGAGAGATTATGTTGCTAGAGCAAGAAAGTCAAGCTGGAGGTGAAAAAATGTTAGGAGGCAAATCCTGCCATCTTGATGACTGATTGGATGTGGTAGGTTAAGGGACAAGAAGGAATCAAGGATCACATGTAGGTTTCTGGCTTGTATCATTTTGTGGTTGTTGAACTATGACTACATATATAGAGGAGAAGGATATTGAGGAGGAAAGGTGAATTTCATGTGGACATGTTGAGTTTGAGATATTTGAAGGACTTCAAATTAGATCTAGAAATCTAAAGTTCAGGGAGAGTTCAGAGCTGGCAGTATAGAATTAGAAGCCAGCTGCATAATGGCAGTGTTTGTAAAAATCATATAATGAGCTGAGATTTCCCAAAGAGAGCATGTTGAGAAAAAATAACTGTGGGCCAGAAAGAGAATATAGGGAAAGTCCCGTGGACTAACAATGGAGAAAACAGGGGTCAAGAAGGAGACCAAGAAGAAGATCAACAAAGGAAATCAAGAAGCTTCAAGAATAAATGAGGGTTATTAATATCAAATATAGCAGAATAATTCAGGCAAACAAAGGTGCCTACAATTATGCTCACTTAGGAACGTTGATTCTAATGTCTGTCTGATACTGTTCAAATTCTTCTTGCTTTCCAACCTACCGCAAATGAATTACTGAACCTGTTTGTGATTTAGTGCCTTCATCTGTAAAATGGGCCTGATAATAGCACCTATTTCAAAGGTTGCTATGAAAAGGAAATGAGCTAATGGGAGTATATTGCTGGGCATAGTGCCTGACACATAGAAAGGGAACAATAAATCTTACAGTGACCTTTCTTCCAATTGCCCTGCCAAGGATAATAGTTGGTAAGTATTGTATGTGGAGACAAAATGAAGTAACAACTCACCCTTGCCTTGGCTGAGTTCATGGCAAATATACCAATCCTACCCTTGCAGTGAGCATTGGAGTCATAAAGCATCAGACTCTCTCTGAGAAATCAGACTACAAGACTGATGGTCTCCATGAACCACAGCCTCCTCTGCTTGCAACCAGAAGAACTAGATGGTGACTAACTACTACTATGTTCTAATCTGGAACATAATAGATGGATCCTGTTAGAAAAGAAGAATTTCAAATTCTTGAAAATCCCAGCCTTTTAATGGACCCGCTGAGAATGGTGGAATCCCCAAGATTGATGCTCTTTAAACCTTGAAACAAAAATATCTCCTGAAGTCACTGTTTAACCAAACAGCAGCTTAGATCAAAAGGTAAAGAATTCCAATCTTAAACACTTAAAAAAAAACACCAAAAACAAATTATCTAGACAAGTTCTGGTATGGGGCTATAGAATAAACACTCTACTACTAACCTCAAGGTTTGTAGTTCAAACCCACTAGCTGCTCCTTGGAAACTCTATACAGGGTTATTATGAGTCAGAACCAACTTGAGGGCACTTAGCAACAACAACAACATTTGAAACTAAATGGTCAACAGTTATACATAAGCAGGGGTGGGGAACATTTTTTTCTGCCAAAGGCCATTTGGATATGGCCTTGAAATGATGATATAATTTTGTATGGCCTTGAAATGATATTATATTATAGCATCATTTCAAAGCCATACAAAATTAACAACTTAAAAATTAGCCTGCAGGGGAGGCAGGGTTTGATGGTGGATACGGTAGCGGTGCAGTGAAGATCTCTGTCAGCAATACCACAGAATACCAGATGAAGCAGGTTCAGGGCAGAGCTCCAAAACTCTGAACCACATATCTAGGAATACTTTAAAAGTTTGAAGGCTTATAGCTAGTGGACCTTGTAAAGGAAGTAAGAAATCTCGTACTTTAAAATCTGCCAGTCTCAGGGAGCAAGCAGATCCACCACGGAATCACACCACAGGTACCTAGGAGCAAAGGTGGACAAAATACTTTGTTGGTTTTGCTTTGTTCTGATTTTTTTTTTTTTTTTGGGGGGGGGTATCTGTTCATTGGCTCCCTACTACTGTGGGGTTCTTCTGTCATGCATGCTCACAGATACTCTCAGCATTTAAAGAAACAGGCAGCTCAACAGCCAGCCCTGAACTGTTTATTACTAGGGCAAAGCCAGAACAAGGGGTGTGGAGAGGGAGAGATAATTTAAAAACAAAACAGGTCAAAAATTAAATCCTGAGGTACAGCATAACAACCAACAGTGGCATCTTAAAATTTATTAGGAGGCCTTGAAGGCAAGAAGCTGAAAGAAGATATTAAAATCATACTCATATTAGGTTACAGATTTTTTTTGTCTTCTCTCCCTCTTCTCCCTTTCCTGTGATTGTAGACTACAGTATCCAATCTAATTTTTGTTGTTGTTGTTATTTGGTAGGGGGTTTCTTTCTCTTTTTTCTTTTTTTTTTTGTTACTCTTTGGTTGTTTTGTGTTCCCCCTTTACTTTTGGAGAGCTCTTTCTCTATATATATTACCCAAGAAGAGACAGCAATTGCTGCCATATAGTCAAGCTACATTCACATCCTATGAAACTCCACAATCCAGTCAAGAACCAATACCAACTGCCATACACCAAAGTGGTAGACAACACCTGTGAAAGTTACTCTGAGTTGAGCAATAAGAAGAGTGAAAACAGAATCCCACATCCTGATCACATCTACCTGGAGGCAATCAGAAAGCACAAAAAATAACAAATCATACACTCAATTAAGTATTAAGGCCACAGATAAACACTAAACATGTCCAAGAAGCAAAAGCAGATGATCATATCAGCACATGTCCAGAAACAAGATAAAATGTCTGAGACAAATGGCCTATAGGTAGACCTGGACTACATTCTGGAAGGAGGGCAGGCTTTGGAAATCCCTGAGAAGGAATTCAGAAAAATGATTATAAAATGTTTCAAAACACTTACAATGGAGTTGAGTAAAATAAGGAAGAAGTCAGGAAAGTGCTACAGGAACAATCAAATAAGATAGATACAGCATTGGAAACAATTCAAAACCTACAGAAAGAGGTCCAAACTATCAATAATAGAATATCAGAAATAGACAATACACTGAAAAGGAAAAGGAGTAAAGTAGAAGATATGGGAGGCAGAACTAGTGAGCTGGAAGACAAATCTCTCAATATCACTAAGATAGAAAAGCAAGCAGAAAAAAGGATTTTAAAAAATCTGAAGAAGGTCTAAGATTCACGTTGGATTCCATGAAGAGGAATAACTTAAGAATTATCGACATTACAGAACAAGAAGAATCACACAAGTCCACAGAGGATATAGTTGAAGAACTGCTGGAAGAAAATTTCTCTAACATTCTGAAAAGTGAAAAGATAAACATTCAAGAAGTTCAAGGAGCCCCAGGAAGGATAGACTCCAAAAGAAAAAGACATATCATCATCAAGCTCTCCAAAATCAAAGATAAAGAGACAATCCTGAAAGCAGCTAGGGAAAAGAGAAGCATTACATACAAAGGCAAGCAAGTCAGATTAAGTTCGGATCTCCCAGCAGAAACCATGCAGGCAAGAAGGCATGGGGGAACTTTCTCCCCAGTAGTGCCCTGCCCGAGGTTTCCCAGGCTAGGCTGGGAGGCCCAGATGGGAGAACCCCAGGCCGGGCCCCAGTGGATGAAGAAAGCAACTGGATGGGCAGTGAGGTGAGCAGTGAAGAAGACACTGGTGGCAGTGAGGGGGCTGGAGGAGACAAGGGTCTGGATGCAGAGGGTGTCTGGAGCCCAGACATCGAACAGAGTTTCCAGGAGACCCTAGCCATCTACCCACCCTGTGGCTGGCAGAAGGTCCTCCTCTCTGATGAAGGCAAGATGTGTGGTCGGAATAAGCTGATTGCCCACTATATCAATCTAAGAACAGGAATGACCCAAACTCACAAACAGTCTCTAGTCACATCCAGGTTTTGACCCGAAGGAAATCTAGGGAAATCCAGTCCAAACTTAAAGATCAGGTTTCCAAGGACAAAGCTTTCCAGACAGCGGTCACCATGTCCTCAGCCCAGCTCATCTCAGCACCTTCCCTGCAAGCCAAACTGGGTCCTACCAGTCCTCAGGCCTCTGAGATTTTCCAGTTTTAGTCAGGGGTCCCTGGGACCCCTTCAAATGTTCCAGATGTGAAGCTATTCTCACAGACTCCATTCTCCTTGTTTCTGACTCCCCCATCTACTGATCTCCCAGGGTACGAGCCCCCACAAGCCTTCTCACCCCTGGCCCTGCCCCCACCTGCCCCATCACCCCCAGCTTGGCAGACTCGGGCCCTGGGTACCACCTGATTGCAGCTGGTGGGGTTCTTGGCCTTTGTAAGACAACCGGATGCTGTTGACTCTTACCAGAGGCACCTATTTGTGCACATCAGCCAGCACTGCCCCATTCCCAGAGCTCCTCCAGTTGACAGCGTGGATGACTGGCAGATCTACGACAAATTCCCAGAGAAAAAGGGTGGTCTGCAGGAACTGTATGATCATGCCCCCACCCTACCCCCATGCCTTTTTCCTGGTCAAGTTCTGACCTGGTCAAGTTCTAGACCTGAACTGGGGCCTGAGTGGTGAGGAGGTAAGGGCTGGTGGCAGCAGCAGTGGAAGCTTCTATGGAGTGAGCAGCCAATATGAGAGCCTGGAACACAGGACCCTGACCGGTTCCTCTAAGGTCTGCTCCTTTGGCAAGCAGGTAGTGGAGAAGGTCAAGATGGAGTATGTGTAGCTGGAGGATGGGTACTTCGTGTACTGCCGGTTGCACTCACCCATGTCTGAGTACCTGATGAACTTCTTGCATAAGCTGCAGCAACTACCCGAGTGGTATATGATGAACAGCATCCTGGAGAACTTCACCATCCTCCAGGTGGTGACAAGTAGAGACACTCAAGATCTGCTGCTGTGCACTGCCTACGTTTTTGCTGTGTCTACGAATGAGCATGGGGCTCAGCACCACATTTACCATCTGGTCAGGGACTGACTTGTCCCGAGAAGAGCCCTACCTCTTGCTTTCCCCATGCTCTTCATTTGGGGATGTAGCTGTGATGAAAGGGGGTTGGCTGCAATGCCCTAAGTTAATGGGAGTGCTCTTGAAGTTAGAGGGGATCCCCAAACCTGGGACCTTATTTTCTGCTCTTTGTCTTGATAGAATGGGCTGGGATTGATAGGAAAAGACAGATTTTTGGGATCTCACCAGAGGGTCATGCCACAGTATTAGGGATTAGTTACTCCAAAATTAGTTTAGGGACAGGAGTGAGTGAACCTTCCTCAACCTCTTTGCAGGGACTCCAATTCCAAAATGGAGGGTCCTAGCTACTCTGTCACATGGAGTCACTGAGAGTTAAAAATCTACTCAAGGGCACCTACCAACAACCGCAACAATTAACTCAAACAAGTTCTGCTGCCCCTATCCTCCTACCACCCCACATATTGCAAATCAAAGGTTAACCCTTTATGTGCAGGAGGGTTAATTTTATTGTTTTAATATAACAAGCTACTTATAAATGGGTGTTAGGGTCTTAACTTTATCTCAACTGGGCAAGGGTTGAGGTGAAGCTTTCTAATCTTACCAGCATCCCCTTTTCCAACCACCCCTTGGAGAAACGGACTAGGCTGTTTCAGGTCCCCTCCCATCCAAAAGTGTGTTCGTTGCGTTTTGATAGAATATAAAGCTATTTTACCAAAAAAAAAAAAGAAGGCATAGGGAGACATATATAAAAACCCTGAAAGAAAAAACTGCCAACCAAGAATCCTTTATCCAGCAAAGCTATCAATCAAATATGACAGTGTAATCAAAACATTCCAGGATAAACAGAAGTTAAGGGATTTTGCCAAAGCCAACACTGTGCTACAAAACATCCTAAAGGGAGTTCTGTGGACTGACAACCAACAAGAACAGACAACAACAAGAGATTGGCATACGTGGCAGCACATCCCAGAACTAAATTGATTGATGGAAGAGTCGAGAACATAATAAAACTATAAGAACAAACTCAGAGAATCTGGGAGGTCATTCTATGATCAAAACAATTACAATGTGAAAGAAGGTAAACAGGAACAGATATCCAAATGGTGAGAAGGTCAGGAAGATTATAGGATAAAATAGACTGCACTAAATGGAAAGAAAAGTTAATGGAATATAAGGTAACCTTCAAAGAAAATTAACACATCACAACATACTAAGAAAATGAAAATCCAAGAAGAACAATAAAACATAAAAAAAGAAAGAACACAAAAATCGTGAACTCAGCACAGGAAGACATGAAGAACAAAGAAAGCAGCAACACCATACACACACACAAAAACATAATGGCAGCAATTAATCCATACCTATTGATAATTACACTGAATGTAAATGGGTTAAATACACCAGTTAAGAGATGGAAGATGGCAGAATGGATAAGAAAACAAGATCCTTCAATATGCTGTCTGCAAGAGACACATCTTACACACAAAGGCAAAAACAGTTTAAAAGTCAAAGGATGGAGAAAAATATACAAATCTAATTTTAATAAAAAATAAACAGGAGTGGCAGTACTAATCTCTGATAAAATAAACTTCAAGGCAAAAACCAGCATAATAGATAAAAATGGACATTATCTCATGATTAAAGGGACAATTTAACAAGATGATATAACCATGATAAATATCTATACTTCCAATGAAAGAGCTCTAAAATGTATAAAGCAAACTCTAATAGATTTGAAGAAAGAAATAGATGAATCTACAATAATAATGGGTGATTTTAATACACCGCTTGATTCAGTAGTGAGTAATCATTAGTATGACTAAATGTGACTGTCACAACTACTGTAAAGGTAGAAGTTTTGTAACATAAAGTGGGCAGTAGTTAATTTTACATTCCAGGAACAGAGGACCTTAGGACCATCAAGGGAGACGAGCATGAACAGAATGTGGGACCCTGCCCAGAGAAGCAGCAACATCAGTGATGGAGTCAGAGATGATGACATGAAGAGATAAAGCAGCTGAGGACTCTAGGCTCATGGAAAGAGAAAAGCTATGTGCTAGCTGCTGGAAGCAGTCTTAAAGAATGTGCCCTTTGGCTGTTTAAATGATTATATATATCTGAGTGTTTTTGTGGATATTAAAAAAGGGGGGGGGGAATAGAAGCAAATATCGTTAACTAATGATGCATGGAAGGGATCGTAATCATTGCAATGAAACAAAATACGATAGGATGAGTGTTAAACTGATGTTCTTCCATGTAAACTACCACTCAATTCACAATAAAAGCTTAAAAATAAAAAAATAAAACCCTACCAGCTGCCACCCATCACCCAATTCCAAAACCACTTCCAAATTTTCAGTATCTGCTTGAGCCACATCCTACTCTTCCAGTACTCAATTCTATCTTAGTTCTCTGTGATTCTTGTTGTTATTAGGTGACACCAAGTCAGTTCCAACTTACAGAAACACTATGTACAACAGGTGTCATCCCTACAATCACTGCTACATTTGAAGAGATTGTTGCAGCCACTGCATCAATGCATCTCCTTCAGAACTTTCCATTTTTTTGCTCACCATCTACTTTACCAAGCATCCTGTCCTTCTCCAGGGACTGCTCCCTCCTGATAAAATGTTCAAAGTAAATAAGAACAAGTCTCCCTATCCCTGATTCTAAGGAGCATTCTGACTATACTTTATGTATGACAGATTTGTTCATTCTTCTAGCAGTCCAACGTATATTTCATAGTCTTTGTCAACACCATAATTCAAATACATCAATTCTTCTTTGCTCTTTCTTATTCATTGTCCAGTTTTGCATGAATATAAGGTGACTGGAAATGTCATGACTTGGGTCAGGCACACCTTAGTCTTCAAAGTAACATTTTTGGTTTTTAACACGTTAAAGAGGTCTTTTGCTGAAGATTTGCCCAAGGCAATACATTGTTTGATTTCTTGACAGCAGCTTCCAGGGACATTGACTATGGATCTGAGTAAAATTAAAACTGTGACAATTTATATATTTTCTGTGTTTATCATGATGTTGGAGTCCTGGAGGGTTCTGTAGGTTATTCACTGAACTGAAGAATATTTTTGAACTATAAGGTTAGTGGTTCAAACTCACCAACCACTCCTTAGAAACCCTATACAGAGTCATTGTGAGTTGGAACTAACTCGATGACACGTAACAACAACAACAATCATGATTTTACTTATTGATCTAATTGTGAGAATGTTTGTTTTCTTAACAAAAACAAAATGTAGTGTACAATCCATCCTGAAGACTGTAGTCTCAGCTTCATCACTATGTGTTTCAAGTTATCTTCACTTTCAGAAAATAAGATTGAGTTATTTGAATAAGATAGCTTATTAATAACTCTTCCTTCAATCCTGATGCCCTTTTTTCATACACCAGCTTCCTTGATTATTATCTCAGATTGAATAAGTAAGGTGAGGCCTTCTGGTTTGGAGGCAGAAGAAGCAGAGACAGGCAACGGAGGCTCCTCAGCGGAGGTGCAAATAAACAAGGAGAAGGCACTTTGCTGGAACAGTTTCAGAACTTTAAATCTAATACAAAGTGGGCGAATGAGTTTTTAGCACCTAGCAGTGGAGAAATCTAACTGTGGCAGGAATAAACAGTGATTTTGAAATCAATCTGGATGCTCCCTGTGGCCCACAGCCTGGGTGGAGACCAGAGGGCAGGGCCACAACCAGACTGATACAGAGCGAAAGTCATGGATCAACTTGTGGAAAAAGAGGTATAATGACTTTTTAAACTTTTCTTTCCTCCTCTCCCCTATCGCACCCTTTCTGTCCAGCCCGGGCATCTTCAGTTGGGTGGGTGCTCACCTGTAAAAGGGTCCAGCGTTGCACCAACTTGGTAAAATTTTTCCTACAGTGCCAAGAGGAAATTCTGGAAAGGCCTAGCAATCCCACAAGCTAATCCTTTGGCTGCTTCTTATGACGTCTGACTCTGGGACTTAGCCCTAAAGTTGACCCTCTTACTTGGGCAGGAGACATTATTCCTGAATTACCTAACAAGACCTAGCAGGTCTGAGCATACAGCCAATCTGTATTTGCACCTTGTAAAATCCCAAAATAAAAGGAAAGAGCCAACACCACCTACTATATATATACAAGGATGTGGTCATTTTGAGAATTATGCTGTGCATATGCAGATACCTAACTGACCTCCATAAATAAAAATTGTGAACAAACTTCCATTCATTTCTCAATATCTATCTGTGCACCTCCATGGCAGTGACTAGAGGGTGGCTGAGAAAGTGTGGACACCTCACCTACTGCTCAAGGTTTCTACTCTGCATGCACATTGACCTGCACAGCAAAGGCTACTGGACAGTCTGCTATAGTTTTGTTTTTGTTTTTATGGGCTGGGTTTTTGTCTCTGCTTTTATATTGTTCCTGTTTTTGGTCTCACTTTTTTCCTGGGGGTGGGAGATTTCTCTCCCTATGTTACCCAAGAAGAGATGGCAATCATGACCATATAGCCAAGTTACAAGCATACCCCATAATATCCCACCATACGGAAATAGATATTCAACACCAGCTAAGATAGCTAGCAGCTGAATAATAAGAGACTTGAAAGGGGAAGCCTACCTCCACATCACATCCACCAGGAGACACTCAGTAAGCTTAACAATAGAGCAACATACATTAATTTAGTCATTGGAAACACATCTAACATTTGAAAATGTCCAAGAGAAAATAACAAAAGATCTCAGCACATGTGCAGAAACAGAAAAGAGTAACTGAGACAAATGAGCTGGAGGCAGGCATGGACATCCAATTAGAAGAAGAGCAGGCTTTAGATCTGCCTGAGAAGGAATTCAGAAGAATTATTTGGAGACAAATCCAAATACTTCACAGAGGGGTGGAGAAAAATAAAGAAGAAGTCAGGAAAGTGCTACAGGAGCAAGCAAGCAAAATAGATATAGCATTGGAAACAATTCAAAACTTGCGAAAAGAGGTCTAGATGATTAATAATAAAATATAAGAAATGGACAGTACACTGAAAGAGTAAAGGAGTATAACTGAAGAGATGGAAGCCAGAGCCAATGAGCTGGAAGACAAATCTCTCAACACAGCTAAGATAGAAGAGCAAACAGAAAAAATGGATTAAAATAATCTGAAGAGAATTTAAGATTCATGTCGGATATCATGAAGCGGAAAAACAAGAATTATTGGCATTCTGAATCAGGAAGAATCTCAGAAGTCCACAAAGGAGATAGTTGAGGATCTTCTGGAAGAAAATTTCCCTAACATCTTGAAGGATGAGAAGATAAACATTCAAGAAGCTGAATGAACTCCAGGAAGGATAGACCCCAAAAGAAAAATCACCAAGACATATCATAATCAAGCTCTCCAGAATCAAAGACAAGGGGAGAATCCTAAAAACAGCCAGGGAAAAGAGAAGTGTTCTTTACAAAGGCAAGCAAATCAGATTCAGCTCTGCCTCTCATCAGAAACCATGCTGGCAAGAAGGCAATGGGGCGACATATATATAAAACCCTAAAAGTAAAAGAAAAAAAAAACAAAAACTGCCAACAAAGAATCATCTACCCAGCAAAGCTGTCAATCAAATATAATGGTACAATGAAAACATTCCAGGATGAACAGATGCCAAGAGATTTTGTCAAAGACAACCCTACCTTCAAAATATCCTAAAGGGAGTTCTTTGGACTGAAAACCAAAAAGAAGAGACAACAACCAGAGACTGACAAATGTGGCAAAACCACCTGGAACTCAGTCAACAGATAGCAGAGTCCAGAGCAGAACAAAATTACAACAATGAATTCAGAGGACCTGGGAGGTCAATAAAAAAGCAAAATAATAACAATGTCAAAGAAGGGGAAAATACAGGAAAATTCAGGTGGTGAGGAGGCAGATAGATTGCAGGATTCAATAGACAGTCTTAAATGGATGGAAAAGTTAGCAGACTATAGGGTCTCTAAAACAGTTAATACTTCACAACATGAAATGAAAATGAAGATCCAAGTAGAACATGAGTCATTAAAACTAAGAAGAAACAGACAAGAAATAGTCCAAAAAACATGAACTCAGCACAAGAAGTCATGCAGAACAAAGGAATGAGCAGCACCACAAAAAGTCTAACATAATGACAGCAATTAATTCATTTGTTGTTGTTGTTAAGTGCCATCGAGTCGGTTCCGACCCATAGCGACCCTGAACAGGGTTTCCGAAGCTGTAAATCTTTACGGGAGCAGAAAGCCTCATCTTTTTCCCACAGAGCAGCTGGTAGTTTCTAACTGCTGACCTTGAGGTTCACAGCCCGATTCGTAACCAGTACTCTACCTATCGATAATTACACTAAATGTCAATAAATTAAATGCACCAGTGAAGAGAATAGAGAGTGGCAGAATGGATAAGAGAACAAGACCCTTCAATATGCTGCCTGCAAGATGACGTAACCGTAATAAATATCTATGCTCCCAATGAAAGAACACCAAGATATATAAAGCAAACCCTACTAGAAGTGAAGAAAGAAATACACAAATCTACAATTATAGTGGGAGATTTTAATACACCACTTTCGAAAAGGGTTAGAACAACCACAAAGAAACTCGACAAAAACACAGAGGAATTAAACAACACAATCACCCAACTGGACCTCATAGATATGTACAGAGCATTCAACCCAACAACAGCACAATACACATTCTTTTCCAGTGCACATTGAACATTCTTCAGAATTGAACATGTATTAGGCCACAAAACAAGCCTCCATAAAGTTACAAACAACAAAATACAACAAATCATCTTGTCAGACCACAATGCTATAAAAGTAGAAATCAACAATAGGAAGACCAAGAAAATAAAGTCGAATACATGGAAACTGAATAACACCTTGCTGAAAAGTGACTGGGTAGAAGAAGAAATTAAATGTGAATTCACAAAGTTTCTAGAAACAAATGAGAATGAAAACACACCATACCAAAATCTTGGGGATATGGTGAAAGTGGTGCTGAAAGGGCAAATTATTGCAATAAATGCACACATCCAAAAAGAAGAAAGAGCCAAAATTGCCACATTAATACAGCATTTCCAACAGTTAGAAACAGATCAACAAAGGAAACCTACAGTCACCAAAAGAAAAGAAATAATAAAGATTAGAGCAGAAATAAACAAGATAGAATACAGAAAATCTATAGAAAGAATCAATTCAGTTCTTCCTGCTTGAGTAATGCCTAGACTGTTTTTCCCACTGACCTTCTAACTCTAAGGTTTTGCACTAGTTAATATGACTATTATTCAAATTTATGGACCAATCACTAACGCCAAAGATGAAGAAATAAAAGATTTTTACCAACTTCTAAAGTCTGAAATTGGTCAAGCATGCTGTTAAAATGCATTAATAATTACTGGTGATTGGAATGCAAAATTTTGAAGCATCATCAGTAGCTGGAAAATATGGCTTTGGTGATAGAAATGATGCTAGGCATGTATAACAGAATTTTATGAGGCCAATGACTTATTCATCGCAAATCCCTTTCAGCATAAACGGTGACTATATACATGGACCTCACTCAATGGAATAACCAGGAATCAAATAAACTATATCTGTGGAACGAGATATAGAGAAACTCAATATCATCATTCAGAACAAGGTCAGGGGCTGACTGGGAAACAGACCTCAATTGTTCAAGAGCAAGTCTAAATTGAAGCTGAAGGAAATTAAACAAGTCCACAAAAGCAGAATTATGACCTTGAGTATTTCCCACCTGAATACTGAGATCATCTCTATGAATAGATTTGATTCACTGAACATTAATGATGGGACTCCAGACTTGTTGTGGGATGACAGCAAGGATACCATACTTGTAAAAAGCAAAAGGCCATTTAAAAAACAGGAAGTGGATGTCAGAGAGTCTGAAACTTTCTCTTGAACATCTGCTGTTGTTAGGTATCATCAAGGGGGTACTGACTCATAGTGACCCTATGCACAGTGGTATGAAACACTGCTCTGTCCTGGTCCAACCTCACAATCGTTGCTACACTTGAGCCCATTATTGCTGCCAATGTGCCAATCCATCTCGTTGGAGGTCTTCCTCTTTTTCTCCAACCCTCTATTTTACCAAACGTGATGTCCTCCTCCAGGGACTGGTTACTTATAATATGTCTGAAGTATGAGAGACAAAATCTGGCCATCCTGGCTTCCTAGGAGCACTTTGGCTGTACTTCTTGAACATAAAGTAGCTAAGTCAAATAGAAGAAATGATGAATTAGAGAGTTAAAGAGAAGACTTCAAAGGGTAGCTAAAGATGACAAAAAAATAAGATTTATAATGAAATTTGCAAAGGCCAAGTCAGAAAACCAAAAGGGTAAATCATGCTTAGTTAGCTAATGCTCCTATAATAGAAATACCCAAAGTACGTGATTTTTAACAAACACAAATCAATTTTCTCATAGTTTTGGAGGCTGAAAGTCTGAATTCAGGGTGCTGACTCTAGAAAGGTTGTTTCTGTCAGGAAGGTCCTTGTCTGCTCTCAGCTTTGTTTCCTGGAAAGTCTTCTTGTGGCTTTGTATATCTCTTCTCCCATTTCTCCTTCTTAGGTTGTGTTTAATCTCTTTTATGTTTCAAAAGAGACTGACTCAAGATGAACCCTACACTAGTCCTTCCTCATTAGCATAACAAAGACAACCTATTTGAAAATGGGATTATAACCATAGGCATATTGTTGTTGTTGTTGTTAAGTGTCCTTGAGTCTTGACTCATAGCAACTCTGTATAGGGTTTCAGAGGAACAGCTGGTATGTTTGAACTGCCAACATTGTGATTCACAGTCCAATGCTGATCCTACAGAGCCACACCAGGAGTTCAAGAGGTTAATATTTATAACACATACTTTTCGGGGACACAATTCAATCCATAATTCAAGCTAAATATGAACTCAAGGGGATTTCAAATCTTTCCACCCACAGCATGTCTTCCAAGAGATCATCTAGACCCTGCTTCCACATTTCCAGGTGGAGACTTAACTCTTCATGGAGAACTTGTTTCACATTTGAACATCTCTCACCACCTAAAAGTCCTTTCTTGGTATGTGGATGTCAAAGAATCACCAGCATAGGAATCAGGGGACCCGTGAGTTCAGTCAAGTCATGACCCCAATCAACTGTAAGATCTTGTACAAGAATTTTCTCTGTGCATCTCAGTTTCATCATCTATAACATGAGAACGTTGGTTTGGTTTATACCAAATTCAAGTCCTCCTGGACTTCAATGAGGAAATCTTGTTGGATGAGTCAACTGTGAATAAAAGTAGCTATAATATGGTTATGGATTGAATTGTACCTACCAAACTATGTGCCAACTTGGCTAGACCATGATTTTCAGTATTATACAGTTATCCTTCACTTGTGATCCAATATAATTGTCTCCTGTGTTATAAATTTTAACCTCTATGATGTTAATGAGGCAGAACTAGAAGCAATTATATTAATAGGTAAGATACAATCTTGGTGAGAGTGAAGAGGACTTGAAACATTTACTTGTGAAGATCAAAGAGCACAGCCTTCGATATGGATTACATCTCAATGTCAAGAAAACAAAAATCCTCACCACTGGACCAATAAACAACATCCTTATCAATGGAGAAAAGATTGAAGTTGTCAAGGACTTCATTCTTCTTGGATCAACTATCAACACTCGCAGGAAGCAGCAGTCAAGAGATCAGACGACGTATTGCATTGGGCAAATCTGCTGCACAGGAACTTTTTAAAGTATTGAAGAGCAGAGATGTCAGCTTGAGGACTAAGGTGCGCCTGACCCAGGCCATGGTGTTTTCAATAGCCTCTCATGGATGCGAAAGCTGGACAGTGAATAAGGAAGATCGTAGAAGAATTGATGCCTTTGATTTGTGGTGTTGGAGTAGAATACTAAAAGTGCCGTGGACTGACAAAAGAACCAACAGATCTGTTTTGGAAGAAGTGCAGCCAGAGTGCTCCTTGGAGGCCAGGATGGCTAAGCTTCATCTCTCCTACTTTGGACATATTGTCCGGAGGAAACAGTCGCCTGGAGAAGGATGTCATGCTGGGTAAGGTGGAGGGTCAGAGAAAAAGAGGAAGACCCCTAACGAGATAGATTGGCCAGGTGGCATCATTGATGGACTCAAGTGTGGCAGCGGTAGTAAGGTTGGCCCAGGATCAAACATTGTTTCGTTCTGCTGTGCATGGGGTCGCTATGAGTCGGTTCTGACTCGATGGCACCTGATAACAACAACTAAAGATACAATCTATGGAGTTATTATGGATCTCAAGATATAAGAGATTAAACAAGTGAGCAGAGATTAGAGGGCCCTCAGTACCACCAAAAAAGAAGAGCTGGGAGCAGAACACAGCTCTAAAGCTGGGATTCCAGTGCTGAGAACTTCCTAGACCTAAGGAAAAAATGTTGGCTAGTCACATGGAGTTCTCCATGGAATGTTAGGCCCACAGATGTTGAAAGGAAGCAAGGACCTTCTTCCAGAGCTGATAGAGAGGAAAAGTCTTCCCTTAGAATTGGTGCACTGAATCAGGAATTCTAGCCTTTCTAACTATTAGAGAATACATTTCTATTTACTAAAGCAATCCACTTGAGGTGTTTTATTATAGCAACACTATATAACAGGAGGCGTGCTGATGTGGTGCTGTGGGTTAATGCGTTAGACTGCAACGTCAGTTTGAACTGCAAGGTTGGCAGTTCAAACTCACCAGCTGCTTCTTAGATACCCTATACAGGGTCACTATGGGTTGGAATAGACTCAACGGCACTTAATAACAACAGCATCATATAAGTGAGATAAATGTTAACCACCAGGATTCCAGAGTCAGTGAGAGCCATCAGAAAGCTAAACCAAAGTAAGTGAGTTTCTAACTAAAGTATGTTGTCCTTTAACAAGTTTTCTCCCCATCCTTCTATCTCTTTCTTTTCTAAATGTCCATGGAAGAGCTTGTTTTAAAAGCACTAAAGGAAAAAAAATCAAGATAACAGTTATGCAAAATTGGACAAGAAGAACGTATCCTCATAACCATCTCTTGTTTAGAAGCAGAAAAGGAAATCAACCCACCACCATTTCCCAATTATTTCTCCTTCTGAAACTCATTAAGGCTTTCTCAATTCATAATCAATACATTAAAGTTCCTCTGTTTTATAAAGCAGTTCATCAATATTTTATGGCTTTAATAATTCATGTTTTATTGCTGAAGCAGATGGACCCTACAGCACACATGTTCTCTAGAGATGACAGAAGAGAATAAAAACCTGAGTTGCAGATTCTGGACTGAAATACACAGCGTTTCTGAGGCCCTGCCTCAAGTTTGGATTTGAGGAAGGGATAAAGTCTGGGAGATTACCCACCTGACTGTAAACTTCATGAAGGGAGGGTCCAGTTCTAATTATGTTCTAACCATTTACCACATACCAGGCACAACACTGGTAGCGTAGTGGTTACAAATCGGGCTGTGAACCGTAAGGTCAGCAGTTTGAAACTACCAGCTGTTCCATGGGAGAAAGATGAGGCGTTCTGCTCCCGTAAAGATTTACAGCCTTGGAAACCCTGTACAGGGTTGTTATGAGTCAGAAGTGACTCCATGGCACTTAACAACAACAACAAGGCACAATACTGAGTACTCATCAGGAATTACCTCATCCAATCCTCCCAATAACCACACGAGAAACATACTATTCTTCCTATTGCAGAATGAAGACACTGAGGCTGAGAATTAGCAAGAACCTCAGCAAAGGCTACACAACTTGATTAAGTCATCTGACCCTAGTATCCATGCAGTTACTATTTCTATAACATTTGTCAAAATCCCTGCTTTTGGAAATGTTTATTTATTGAGTACCAACTTGGGAGTGAAGTGATTTTGTAGGATAAGCATCTAACTGCAAACCACAAGGTCAGTGGTTTGAGTCCACAAGCCACTTCATGGAAGGAAACAGGCTTTCTGCTTCTGCAAAGATTTACAGCATCAGAAACCTAGACAGAATCACTGAGTCAGTACTGACTCCATGACACTTAACAACAAAAATAACTTGTGTGAACTAGATAAACAAGGACCTGCCCTCATGGAGGTAACCTATTAGTGAGATTAGATCATAAGCAAGTTTATTTAAAAAAAGAAACAAAACTCAGAAGTTCCCTGAATTCCACCGAATTCCTCCCTTACAAGAATACTCCTGTGGACCATTGTACTAGCCAGTTTGCCATCACATGACTTGGTCATCTCAGCTGGACTCATGTGGTTAAGTTTGGTGACATGGATAGGAGAGACAAGTCTCCCCACCACAATTTGGTTTCAAACAAAATACATGTCCTGGTGATCACTTACCCCAGGGATTGCGTTTTCGCAATGCATGATTTCTCCCCGTAAATCTGCTCCTGCGTGTTTATGACTTCCACGAGGACATAATTCCCATGGAGCTGTGGTTTGTTGCAGAACAGAATGACACAAAAAGAACTACAGGTCGATGGAAACATTTTGCTTCTACTTTTAAGGTTGTCACAAATGTATAAAGGCTCATTTGACTATAATTTCGCTGTCTGCTTATGAATCTACCTTCCGCATTAATTTCTTAAAGCCAAGGTTGATGTCTCATTCAGTGCTTGGAATATAGTTGTTGTTACTAGGTGCCATCTCATAGTGACCCTATACACAACAGAATGAAACACTGCCTGGTCTTTCACCATCCTCATAGTCACCATTAAGCTTGACCCCATTGCTGCTGCCACTGTGCCAACCCATCTCTTTGGGGGTCTTCCTCTTTTTGCTGACCCTCCACTTTACCAAGAATGATGTCCTTTTTCAGGGACTGGTCCCTCCTGGTAATATGTTGACATTTGATAGACAAAGTCTCATTATCCAAGCTTCTAAGGAGTATTATGGTTGTACGTCTTCCAACATAGATTTGTTTGTTCTTCTGGAAGTCCTTGTACTTTTAATATTCTTCTCCAACACAATAACTCAAATGCATTAATTCTTCTAAGGTATTCCTTATTGATTGTCCAGCATCTGCATGCATCTAAAACTATTGAAAATACCATGGCTTGGGTCAAGCATACCTTAGTGGAATATAGTGTTGTTGTTTTGTTAAGTGCCATCAAATCAGTTCCAAGTCATAGTGACCCTGCACAGGGCTTCTAAGGAACAGCTGAGGGGCTTGAACTTCCAACCTTGTGGTTCAAACAGACCTTGTGGTCCGGTGCTTATCTTACAGTGCCACAACAGCAGAGTATAGTTGATGTTGTTGTTAAGTGCCGTCGAGTTGATTCCGACCCATAGCGAACCTGTATAGGGTTTCCCAGGAGTGACTGGTGAAGGTACTCAATAAATGCTGATTGAACCAATCATTCTTGGGACTGTCATTTATTTCCTGTGCAAACTGGGGTGAGTTCCTTAAAGTTCTGTGCCTCAGTTTCTCCATAAAATGAGTGCCTCCCTTGCAGATCTCTTATGAGAAATAAGTGAGTTCATAGATATGACTTACAGTTTGTACAGCATAACTGATACTTTCCTGGTTTTTATAGTAAATATATAGTCAAAAGACATTTCCCTGATTAATATAATTTTATCATACCTAAGTGGATGGTGACATTATATCAACACATTACCAGTGGGTATTTATCCCAATCAGGATATGTTTTTGTGGTTACATGCCACACTGTTTCTGTCTGTGCCCTCAGGTCTATTCTGACTCATAGTGACCCGATGTGATAGAATCAAACTGCTCCATAAGTTTTCTAGGCTGTAATTATCTGCCAGTTTGTTGTACTGTGGTGGCTAGCATGTTGCTTTGATGCTGGACATTATGCCACCGGTATTTTAAATACCTGCAGGTTTATCAATGCAGGACAGATATTCCAGACTTAAAACAGTTTAAGAAGAAGGAAAGGCAGATTGCTTCTGAATGTTTAGCCATGGAAAACCTGATGAATAGAAGCAGACCATTATCAGATTAGTGCTGGAAAATGAAAACATTATGAATATAACCATAACATTATCAGCTATAGTGCCAGAAGATGAGCCCCTCAGGTTAGAAGGCACTCCAAATATGACTGGGGAAGAGCTGATTTCTCAAAGTAGAGTTGACTGTAATGACAAGAACATAGTAAAACTCTTTTGGATCTTTATTTGCTGATGGGATACAACTCAAAATAAGGAGACACAGTTGCAAATATGCATTCTAACTGGAGTATGAATGTACAAAGCATGAATCTAGGAATATTGGAAGTTGTCAAAATGAAACTGAATGCATAAAGATTGATACTTAGGCATTAATGAGCTGAAATGGACTGATACTAGTCTTTTTGAATCAAACAATCATACGATTTACTACATCAGTAGCAACAAATTGAAGAGGAGTGGTGTCAGATTCATCATCAAAAAGATTTCAAATTCTATCTTGAAGTACAATACTGTCTGTGATAGGATAATATTCATATACCTAGAAGGAAGACTAGTTAATAACACTATTATTAAAATGTAGGCACCATCCACTAAAGCCAGTGATGATGAAATTGAAGAATTCTACCAACTACTTCAACCCAAAATTTCTAAAACACACAGTCAAGACATAAGGAGTTCTGATAGCATAATGGTTACTAGTTGGGCTGATAGGCTCAAGGTCAACAGTTCGAAACTGCCAGCTGTTCCATGAAAGATGAGGCTTTCTGCTTCCATAAAGATTTACAGCATCAGAAACCCTATGCAAGGTTTCTGAGTTTCGTACATAACCACCATCAACTTCTTCAATCAAAAATTGTTAAAATATGCAGTCATGATATATTGATAATTACTGGTGACTGGAATAGGAAGGTTGGAAACAAACAGGATCAGTAGTTGGAAAATATGGCCTAGTGATAGAAATGATGCTGGAGATCATGTGATAGAATTTTACAAACTAATGACTTATTCATTGTAAATATCTTTTCAAAGATCTTTTCAAACATAAAGTGTGACTGTAACCATGAACCTCACCCAATGGAATACACTGAAATAAAATTGAAAGAGATGGTGGAAAAGCTTCATATCATCAGTCAAAATAATAGCAGACTGTGGAACAGACCATCAATTGCTTATATGCAAGTTAGGACTGAAGCTGAAGAAAATGAAAATAAGTCCATTAGAGCCAAAATATGATCTCAAACATAACCCACCAGAATGTAAAAACTATCTCAAGAAAGTATTGATGCATTAGAGACTGCTGACCAAAGACCAGAAGAGCTATGGGATGACATCAAGAACATCATACAGGATAAAAAGCAAAAGGTCACTGAAAGGACAGAAAAGAAAGAAAAGATCAAAATTGACATCAGAAGAGACTCTGAAACTTGCTCTCCAGCATAGAGATGCTAAAGCGAATGGAAGAAATGAGGAAGTAAAAGAGCTGAGCAGAAAATTTCGAAGAGCAGCTTGAGAAGAAAAAGTAAAATATTATAATGAAATGTATAAAGGCCTGGAATTAGAAAACCAAAAGGGAAGAACACACTCAGCATTTTTCAATGAATAAACTAAAGAAAACATCCAGTAATACCAAAGGATTCTATGGGCAAAATATTGAATGATGCAGAAAGCATGAAAATAGATGAAAGGAATACATAAAGTCAAGGAGCTTTGGTAGCATAGTGGTTATGAATCAGGCTGCTAACCTCAAGGTCGGCAGTTCGAAACTACCAGCGGTTCCGCGGGAGAAAGATGAGGCGGTCTGCCTTGGAAACCCTTTGTAGGGTCTCTATGAGTCGGAACCGACTCCATGGTACTTAACAATAACAACATACATACAATCACTGTACCAAAAAGAAATAGTTGATGTTTATCCATTTCAGGAAGTAGCATATGTTCAGGAACCAATGGTACTTTAGGAAGAAGTCCAAGTTGCACTTAAGGCATTAGTAGAAAACAAGGTTCCAGGAATTAATGGAATACAAATTGAAATCTTTCAACAAACAGATGCAGCACTGGAGATGCTCATTCATCTATGACAAGAAATTTGGAAAGCAACTACCCAGCTAAATAACATGAAAAGGTCTATATTTGTACCCTTTCCAAAGAGAGGTGACCCAACAGAATATGGAAGGTATTGAACAATACCATTAATATTGCACACAAGTAAAATTTTGTTGAAGATAATTTTTAAATGATTTATTTAAACAGTACATCCACAGAGAACTGTCAGAAATCCAAAGTGGATTCAGAAGAGGACACAGAATTAGAAATATCATTGCTGACATCAGATGGATCTTGGCTGGAAGCAGAATATACTAGAAAGAGATTTACTTGTCCTTTATTTGCCATGCAAAGGCTTTTGATTGTTTGGTTCACTACAAATTATGGGTAACATTTTGAAGAATGTGTATTTCAGAAAATTTAATTGTGCTCATGAGTACCCTGTGCATAGGCAAAGAGGCAGTTGTTAGAACAGAACAAGGGGATACAGAATTGTTTAAAGTCAGGAAAGGTGTACACCAGGGTTGTATTCTTTCATCATACTTATTCAATCCGTATGCTGAGTAAGTAATCTGAAAACTGGATTATATGAGGAAGAACGTGGCGTCAGGATTGGAGGGAGACTCATTAAAAAACCTGTGATATGCAAATGGTGTAATCTTGCTTGCTGGAAGCAAAGAAGACTTATAACACTTACTGATAAAGATCAGGATCACAGCTTTCACCTCCATGTAAAGAAAACAAAAATCCTAACCACTAATAACATCATGATAAATGGAGAATAAAAAGATGAAAGTTGTCAAAGAGTTCACTTTGTTTGAATCCACCATCAATGGAAGCAGAAGAAGAGGCTGCACAAGTCCTCTTTAAAGTGTTCAAGAGCAAAGATACCAATTCAGTAATGGGATCAACTGTAACAACCATTGTGAGGATGGTGTAGGACCAGGTAGCTTTAGTTCTGTTGTGCGTAGAGTAGCTATGACTTGAAACTGATTCAATGGCATTTAACAACAACAATCATTACAGAAATAATTTGTCAGATCTTTCTTCAATGGTGTGGCTAGATGGGTTCCAAACACTAACCTTTCCATTAGCAGCTGAACACTTGGGCACCTTTTTGACCATGTTGCTGTTGTTAAGTGATGTCAATTCGGTTCTGATTTACAGCGACTCTCTACAGGGTTTCCAAGGAGTGACTGCTAGGTTTAAACCTTGTTGTTCAAACTGACCTTGTGGTACAGTGCTTATCCTAGAGTGCCAAACCAGGACTCCTTTACCGTGCACGATTTGAATTTTCCATCTCTGGTAGCGTTGTGGTTACGAATTGGACTGATAACCTCAGGGTCAGCAGTTCGAAATTACCTGCTGTTCTGCAGGCAAATGATTAGGCTTTCTGCTCCAGTAAAGATTTACAGCCTCAGAAACTCTGTACAGGGTCACTCTGAGTCGGAACTGACTCCACGGCACATAACAATAAAAACAATTTTTCCCCATGTATAGTTTTTTTGGTTTTGGGTTAAAGTTTTTATTGGGAATTCAGTGATAATTTACATGGGAGAATATTGGTTTTGCACTCATCCTATCGTATTTCATTTCAATGCAATGATTACAATCCCCTCCATGCATCATAATTCAACAGTATTGGCTCTGTTGTTTTTTTGTTTTGTTTTGTTTTTGTTTTTTTAATGTACACAAAAACACTCGGGAATATATAATCATTTAAACAAACAACTAAAGGGCACCTTCTGCAAGCCTGCCTCCTGGTTGTCAGTACACAGCCTTTCTTTTTCCATGAGTCTGGGGTCCTCAACTGCTCTATCTCTCCATATCATCATCTCTGCCTCCATTTCTGGCCCATGCACAAGTTTTTGTTTTTTTTTATTATTCTTTATTGTGAATTGAGTGAAGGTTTACAGACCAGATGATTAGCTTTACATTCAACAAACCATACACTTTGTGTCATCTTAGTGATTACAGTCCATTCCATACACATACTTATTCTGTTTCCTTCCTATGGTTCCTATTTGCATTCCACCCACCTTCCAATCACCTCTCAATTTTGTTCTTAGGAAAATGATGCCTTTTTGATTTTTAATGATTGACCATTCCATGGTGAGCATACCTTCCTAGTGTTGTTGCCCCACTCTCCACCCCTATAAACCTATCTACTGCTTGTCTAAAAAATGTCCAAGAGGGTGAGTTCCTTTCCAGACCTTAAGGATGGTCAAGAGTCATAGTTTCATGTCCTTCCTGTCTCTTTCTGGCCTGTAAACCTAGTCTCTTTGTTTTCTTATGAAATAGTTTTGAGTTTTATTCCACATTTTCTCCCACCCTGTCTAGGATCCTATAATGTGATTGATCTCTTTCAGAGTAGCTGGTAGTGGTAACCAAGCACCGTCTAGTTCTTCTGGTCTCAGAGTCATGGAGACTGATGTTCACATGTTCCATTAGTGCATTGGACTCATGGATTGCAAGTCTCTTCAATTCTTTTTTTTTATTTATTTTTTTATTGTGAATTGAGTGATAGTTTTTACATGGGAGAACATCAGTTTCACACCACCGTTTCGTTGCAATGATTACAATCTCCTCCGTGCATCATCATTCAACAGTATTTGCTTCAATTTCTTGTTTGCTTATTTGTTTGGTTTTTTAGGGGTGATGTACACAAAAACACTCAGGACTATATAACAATTTAAACAACCAAAGGACACATTCTGCAAGCCTGCCTCCTGGCCACCAGCACACAGTCTCTTATGAGTCTAGAGTCCTCAGCTGCTCTATGTGTGCCAGCATCATCTCTGCCTCCATTTCTGGTGTTGCTGCTTCTCTGGATAAGGTCCCATATCCTGCTCATGCTCTGCCCATGCACAGTTTTTGAATGAACATTTCTCCTAGAGAAAATTTTCATGGCAGACATTTTCCTTACCCAGTGTCAGTGAGTTGATTCTGACTCAGCAACCACATAGGACAGAATAGAACTGCCTCATAGGGTTTCCAAGGCCGTAATCTTTGTGAAAGTAGACGGCTGTATCTTTTTCCTGTGATGTAGTTGGTGGGTTTGAACAGCCTATGTTTCAGTTAGCAGCTGAGTGTTTACCCACTACACTACCTGGTTATTTCTCCATATGTTTTCCCTCCTCTGCCTTTTTTTTTGCAATGTTTTTTTTTCCAACAAATACTTTTTCTAGTGAATATTTTCACCATGAATATTTTCATACTGAACATTTTTCCCAGAGGATATTTTTCCTAGGGAGTATTTGTAGTATAAAAATTCTCCCTGATATGTGCTTCTTCCAGTGGATATATTTGCTATAAAATGCCAACAATATCTCTCCAAGGAATAATTTCCAGAATGAAGTTTTCCTCTAGTAGCTATTTTTCCAAATAGGCATTTTTCCTAGAAGTTACATGTTTTTCCTTGGATGCTTCACCCAAATAGCATGGCTCCCACTACTGGCTGAAACAGCAAAACCTCTCTTCTTCAGGCCACTTTTGTTGATCTCTCCAAAAGCATCCCTGCTCACCCCCACACTGAGTACTAAGGTCTAACTCAACAAAAGTGGAAAGTCTATATTGGCCTATGGTTATCTTTTGTGCTGATGAAAGAATGTACAGTCCTTAGTCTAATTTATTTCCAGCCTACAGCTCCCCATAACTCTAGCCCTCAATGCTAGCTCAATAATTAGTGCCCTGTTCTCATCAATACAGCTCTGAGGTTGAGCCACAAAATGTTGCAGACACATAAAGATTCTAAGGAGTGTTGGAGAGGTGACCTGGGCCCTTTTCCTATGGAATCATATTGGGAAACACTCCAAGAGTTCTGTCCTCCACAGTCCTTCCAACCTGAATATAGTTTCAGAGGCACGGATGCAAACTTTCAGTAGTTTAGACCCTCCTCACTACAGGTTATCCAATGGGGTGGGCATGGAAGCTGAGACGAAACACCTTTTTCTTCCAACATTAAAAAACCAATAAGTCAAACCAATTGTCATGGAGTCAGCAAATAGAACTCTTTGAGCATTTCCAAGGCCATCAATCTTTACAGAACCAGACAGCCTCATCTTTCTCCCAGATAACAGCTGTTGAGTTCCGACTATCAACCTTTTGGTTGGTAACAGAGCACTTAACCACGATGCCACCATTAGTCTAACACTCTAAACCAAAACCCTCTGCCACTGAGTCCATTCTGATTCATAGGACACAGGAGAACGGCTCCTTAGGGTTTCCGAGACTACAAGTCTTTATAGGAACAGCTTCATCTTTTTTTCCATGGAGTGGTTGGTGGGCTTGAACTGCTGGTCTTGCAGTTAGCAGCCTGATGCTTAACCCACTGAGACACTGGGCTCCTTATTCCAACACCGTTGTTGTTGTTGTTGTTAAGTGCCGTCAAGTTGGTTTTGACTCATAGCAGTCTAATATAGGGTTCCTGAGGAGCGGCTGGTGAGTTTGAATCACTCTTGTGGGCCTGTGCGTATCCTAAAACACCACACCAGGACTCCATTCCAAACCTTTGTTATTGTTGTTGTTGTTGTTGTTAAGTGCTTTTGAGTTGATTCTGACCCATAGTGACCATGTATAGGGTTTCCAAGGAGCAACTGGTAAGCTTGAACCACCAACCTTGCAGTTCAAATGACTTTGCAGTCTGCTGCACTAGCCCATAGCGCCACACCAGGACTCCATTCCAACCTTAGGCTCTGGATAAACAGATATTAATCCTATGTAGTATTATGAATTGGATTATGTCACTCAAAAACATGTGTTAGGAACTTAATCTCTTTTGGAATATGGTTTTCTTTGTTATGTTAATTAGGCGATATCAGTATAAATTGTGTGTTAAACTAGTCACTTTTAAGAGCAGATTAGGCACAGAAGGAAGCACCAATGGGTGAAGCTAAACACCAGGTGGACATCTCCAAGGAAACTGGAGGAGAATGCTAGCAATGCTGCAGTAGGGGGTTCTCTCAGCATAAGCAGAAAACCTTTCTCTTGGTGCTAAGGTCCTGAATTCAGATTTCGAGCTCCTTAAATTGGGAGGAAAGTCCTGGTGTGGAACTGTTGAATGAATACTTGGCTGCTAACCACAGGGTTGGCAGTTCAAATTCACCAGTCTTGGAAACCCTATACAGGGTCGTTATGAGTCAGAACCATAGCACTAACAACAACAACAACAAATTGTGAAGAGGAGTCCTGTGTGACACTGTAGAGTAAGCACTGGACTGCTAACCACTAATCATAAGGGTCCTTACAAGTGTGAGGCTGGAGGGTTAAAACCCAGCAGCCACTCCTTGGAAACCCTAAACAAGGTCTCTAGGAGTCAGAATTGACTCAACAGCACTCAAGAACAACAAATTGTGAGGAAATAAATTTCTGTTTCTTAAGACCACTTACTTGCAGTATTTCTGTTATAGCACCACTAAGTAAGGAGCTCTGGTAGCGTAGTGGTTACGAATCGGGCTGCGAACCTTAAGGTCAGCGGTTCAAAACTACCAGCCGCTCCGCGGGAGAAAGATGAGGCTTTCTACTCCCATAAGGATTTACACCCTCGGAAACCCTGTACAGGGTCGCTATGGGTCAGAACCGACTCAACAGCACTTAACAACAACAACAACAAGAAAGAGAGAGTAAGTGTTCAGGTAAAATAATGCAAATGGCCCAGAAAATCCACAGCCCCAGACTGGTGGGTAGAGCAATGCTTCCTCTTTAACACCTGAGCATCACATTCTAAGTCCCTTATCTGACTCCTAACTCTATCCAAACCCACCCCCCACAAAATGCTTGATGGAACCCACTCCTTCTGCACAAATAAACACTAAATGTTATTTTATGCCCTTTTTATCTACATATTTTCTCAACAAAAAATTATCCCAAACTGATTTATAAAAAAATGTTGAAGCGACCAATAACAACAAATGTCACTTCTCCTTCCCTATTTCTTTTTCAAACACAAACTTTCTAAAAAGGCCAAAACCATACAGTAGAGGAATAAAACTCTAATATATGAACTTTCCAAGAACAGTGTTGGCTCAGTGATAGAATCCTTGCCTTCCAAGCAGGAGATCCAGGTTCAATTCCCAGCCACTGCATCTCACAACCAGCCAACACCCATCTTACATGCTACCATGATGCTGTAGTTTCAGTGATGCTTCCAAACTAAGATGGTCCAGAAAGAAAAGCCCAGTGATGTACTTCATAAAATCACCCAGTGAAAACCCCATGGGTCACAACAGTCTTATCCCATTGTGTGTGGAGTTGTTATGAGTCCGAGGTCGACTACAACAACACATTGAGTTTCCAGGATAAGCTAATTTAGGGATGAAAGAGATTATTCAGGATTACCTGTGTAGGTCCAAAATAATCATAAGGGTCCTTACAAATGTGAGGCTGAAGGGTCAAAGAAAGAGCAAGACTTGAAAATTCCATGCTTCTGGTTTCAAAGCTGTAGAAAGGGACCATCAGTCTAGAAATGTAGGCAGCATCTGGAAGATGGTAAAGAGTCCACTGATGTGGAGCTGTGGGTTAATGTGCTGGATAGCAAGGTTGGTTGGAACTGCAACATCAGTGGTTCAAGCTCACCAGTTGCTCCTCAGAAACCCTATACGAGGTCGTTAAGAGTTGAAATCAACTTGATGATACTTAACAACAACAACAAGACTGTAAACACAAGGAGATGGATTCTCTCCTAGAACCTCCAGAGGAAACACATACTGACATCACCTGGATTTGAGCCCCATGAGCCCCATGAGCCCCATGAGCCCCATGAGCCCCATGAGCCCCATTTCGGACTTTGACCCTAAAATTGAAAACCAATGCATTTGTGTTAAGGCACTTCATTGCTGTTTACAGCTGTCACAGGAATCTATGACTGTGGCCCAAGTGCCTACCTTGTGGATGTAACATTTTTTGATTAGTCCAGAGTTGAGCCTCAGATAACCCATTACAGTGATTAGTAGATTATCCATCAGATTGGTGATAGTGCAGATCCAACTCAATGCTGCCTACAGCATCAGCCTTCTCCACATCACCACAAGGAAGGTATCTCCTCTCCTCTGAGTACCTCTGACTTCCTCTTGGGTAAAGAACAGAGGACCAACCTGCTTTGGGTACAACAACAGACTATACAAGTCACTTCACGAATGCTCGTTTTATGATACCACTACCCTCTGAAGGGTCTCTTGGTGCCTATTTTAGAAGAGTGAAAAGCTGAGAGAGGTTAACTCGATCAAGGTCCCAAGCTCTCTCCATGGTATCCTGCCTTTACTTGCATCAAAGGAGTCCTGGTGTGATGTATTTGGATAAACACTAGCCTATAAGATTGGTTTGAACGGCAAGGCACTTCAAGAATTCAGGAACCCTATACAGAGTCCACTATGAGTCCACATTCTTGTTTCCAACCTATTACTGTAAAGTCGCTGCTTTGAATTGGATTCTAGGATCTTTCAAATTTCAATCAGAATGTTATACCTTTGTTATTGTTGTTAGGTGCCATCAAGTCAGTTTCTACTCACTAGGCACAACAGAAGGAAACACTGCCCAGTCCTCAGCCAACCTCACCATCATTGTTATAATTGAGTCCATTATTGCTGCCAATGTATCAATTTATCTCATTTGAGGTATTCTTTTCTTTTTTTTTTTTTGCTGTCCCTCCACTTTACCATGCATAATGTCCTTCTACAGGGATTGGTCCTTCCTAACAAGGTGTTCTGAGTCCTTGTGTGACTCTGTAGGATAAAGCATTGGACCACCAGGTCAGTTTGAACCACAAGGTTGGTAGCTCCAACTCACCAGCTGCTCTTTGGAAACCCTATACAGGGTCACTCTGAGTCAGAGCCAACTCAATGACACTTAACAACAATAGCAACAAGGTGTCCAAAGAACTAGAGAAGTTTTGCCATCCTGGCTTCCAAGGCACATTCTGGCTCTACTTCTTCCAAGACAGATATGTTCATTCTTCTATGGTGCTCTCAATATTCTCCACCAGCACCATAATTCAAATACATCGACTCCTCTCTAGTCTTCGTTATTCGTTGTCCAACTTTTACAGGCATATGCAGTGATTGAAAATATGGCTTCAGTCAAGGGCACTTCAGTCTTTAAACTGACATCCAAGCTCTTTAACACTTAAAAGAGGTCTTTTGCAGCAGATTTGCCTAATGTAATATGTTGTTTGGTTTCTTGACTGCCTCTTTCATGAGTGTTAACTGTGGATAAAGGCAAAGTCAAATCTTTGCTTACTTCAATCATTTCTCTGTTTATCATAATGTTATCTATGAATCCAGTTGTGAGGATTTTCATTTTCTTTACATTACGTACAATCAATGTAGTTTTGGATTCTCATAAGTATTTCAAGTCCTCTTGAAATACTTCCAGCAAGCAAGTTTTGCACATCTGCATATCTTTAGTGACTCTTCCTCCAATCCTGATGTCATGTTCTTCTTCATATAATCCAGCTTCTCAGATTACTTGTTCAGCATACTGATTGAATAAATTTGGTGAAGGGATACAATCCTGGGGCACAACTTTCCTTATTTGAAATAATTTAGTATCCTCTGGAAGAACCTGTCCTGCATTTTGATCTATGTACAACTTCCTCATGAGCACCATTGTGTTCTAGAATTCCCATTTTCACAATGGTATTCATAGTTTGTTAAGGAGCTCGGGTAGCGTAGTGGTTACGAATCGGGCTGCAAACCTCAAGGTCAGCAGTTCGAAACTACCAGCTGTTCTGCAAGAGAAAGATGAGGCGTTCTGCTCCCGTAAAAAGTTACAGCCTTGAAAACCCTGTGCAGGGTCGCTATGAGTCGGAACCGACTCCCATCCATAGTTTGTTATGACCCACACAGTTGAATGCCTTTACATAGTCAATCAAGCACAAGTAGACATCTTCCTGGTATTTTGTGCTTTCAACCAAGATCCATCTGACATCAATAATGATATCACAAATTCCACGTCCTATTCTGAAACCAGTTTGAATTCTGGAAGCTCCCTGTCCATCTACTGCTGCAACTGCTTTTGAATTATCTTCTGCAAAATTTTACTTGCATGTGATTTTAATGATATTGTTCTATGATTTCTGCACCTTTCTTTGGAATGGGCACAAATCTGGACTACTTCCAAATTTCTTGACATAAACAATCGAGTCCTTCCAATGCTGCATCAGTGTGTTGAACATTTCTATCTGGATTCTGTCAGGATCTGGAGCCTTATTTTTTGCTAATACCTTCAGTGCAGCTTGTACTTCTTCCTTCAATACCATCAGTCCTCAATCATATGCTACCTCTTAAAATGGTGGAACATCGACCACTTCTTTTTGGTACAGTGACTTTATATATTCCTTCCATCTTCTTTTGATGCTTCCTACATCATTCAATATTTTGCCTGTTGTTGTTGTTGTGAAGTGCCATCAAGTTGGCTTTGACTCATAGCAACCCTACATAGGGTTTGTGAGAGGCAGCTGGTAAACCTACGAATTACAGTTTATACCAGTTTTGTGGTCCAGTGCATTATCCTGCAGCATCGTACTATTTTGCTTTTAGACTCCTTCAATATCGAAGATGAAGCTTGAAGTTTTTAGTTCTTTAAGCTTGAGAAATGCTGAGCATGTTCTTTCCTTTTGGTTTTCTAACTTCAGATCTTTGCACAATATATTATAATACTTGACTTTGTTGTCTTGAGCTGCCCTTTGAAATTTTCTGTTTAGATCTTTTATTTACTCATTTCTTCTAGTTGTTTTAGCTTCTCTATACTCAAGAGCAAGTTTCAGAGTATTTTCTTACATCCATTTTGGTCTTTCCTTTCTTTCCTGTCTTTTAAATAACCTTTGCTTTCTTCCTGTATGATGTTCTTGATGTCATCTCAGAACTCTTCTGGTCTTCGGGCATTAGTGTCTAATGTATCAAATCTGCTCTTGAGGAGGTCTCTAAATTCAGCTGAGATATATTCAAGGTCACACATTGGCTTTCGTGGACTTGCTTTAATTTTCTTCATCTTTAGACTGGACTTGCATAAGAGCAATGGATGGTCTGTTCCACAGTCAACCCCTGGGCTTGATTTTGCTGATGATGTTTGGAACTGCTCTATTGTTTCTTCCCACAGATGTAGTCAATTTGATTCCTGTGTATTCCATCTGGTAATCCACTTCTACAATTGTCTTTTATGTTGTTGAACAAAGGTATTTGCAATGACTAAATCATTAGTCTTTCACCTTTAGTTCTTTATTGTACCGTAAGTTTTGATTTTATCTTATAAATATGTGTCTGCTTCTCCACCAAGTTGGAACATTTAATTTCACTTTGTGAGATCAGACAAGTTCCCAGTTCAAAAACATTTGAACTTTTAATAAATTTCTTAGCTTTTATTGTAACAGATGATTCATTTTTTATTTTAACAGACTAAAGTGGAGGATTGGAGGAAAAGAAGAAGACCCCCAACGAGATGGATTGGCAGAGTGACAGCAACAATGGGCTCAAGAGTAGTAATGATTGTGTAGTTAGCCCAGGACAGGGCAGCATTTTGTTCTGGTGTGCATAGGGTCACTATGTGTCAGTACCAACTTGATAACTTGATGGTACCTAACAACAACAACAACAATTCATCCTTATTCATTAGCAGGCCTAAGGCATAAGTTATCTTTAAGCTAAACTGAAATTCCTGAGGGTTCGTTCATGCTGATTTCAGCTTGAATATCTCCATATATCTGCCATCTGATACTCACCACTTATCTGCAAAGAGAGAGAAAGGTGAAAAGCTGAGGCCCGGAGATGAAGAGGGAGAGAAGAAAAGGAGAGGTGGAGAGAAGTTGGGAGGAAGCAGTGAAGGAATAGAGAAAGGGAGAGAGGAAGGAAGAAAAGAATGAACACGGGAGGAGGGAGGATATTAGGAAGAAGAGGTGATGAATAAAGAAGGAGCAAGGGAGGAAAGAAGGAAGGCAGGGACAACAGAGGGAAAGACCAAATATGTATAAGAGGTTGTAGATATCTCCCCTCTTCTCTGCTGCTGCATAACACCAGCTCCAGCTCCAGCTCCACCTCCTACTAAACACGCAGCTCTAGTGGACACAGCTGGTGCTACCAGTATCCATGTTCTCTTGAATTGAGGCTCACAATTAGACAATACTTTTCAATTGCAGCTATGATACTAAACTTTAGCCAATGAGATATGAGCAGAGTGATGTGGGTCACTTCTAATTCCAGCCCATAAAACCCTCCTCATAGACGTTCACACTCTATCCTGCTAAGCAGGGTGTTCCTAAGGGCTTGTAGAAAAGATGGCCCACAGGTGAAAGGAGGCTGGGTTTCTGAGAGATCATACAGAACCTACTACCTACCACCATTGATTTGTGATGTGAGTGAGAAATAAAATCTGATTGCAGTAAGTAGCTAAAATGTGGGAGTTGTTACCAACAGTATTTAGCCTATCGTGGGCAATTTACTTCTCTGAGCTTCCATTCCTGGATTAGTAAAATAAGAGAATCAGGTAATATCAAAGAAGCCTTGTCATTAAAGACTCTATGAGTCTCTGACTCTCTCCAGCAGAGAGACCCAGGTTGTTGGTGATGAAAAATGAACACTTTCATCCACCTAGCTGGCTCTTAGTTTTATATGTGTTACTCTCTGAATAGATCCATTTCTTTTAATAATAGAACAGCAGATCCATCCATAACTGGCTCATTCCCAAATCAGGGTTTCAATTGACTGGGCCTTGGAGTGGTATGAGTCCTATAACATAAAATCAGTCAGCAATTGACTAAATTCAACTAATTCACTCCTTCTTAATATATATTTTTTCTATTACCGGTTCTTTGCCAGCTGTACACCCACAGAAGGATGATTCTACATCTTTCAGCTGAGATAGCTCTCCCGGGGACCATCCACCTCAGTAGAATAGACGCATATCTGATTTCCTCTGTTTGCGAAGTCTGGGGCATACCTACAGGGCATGGCAAATCTTTCCCAAGGCTAGCTTTATTTATAGACAAAAAGGAAGTTTTTTGTCACACCAGGATGGTCCAAATGGTTAAGCACTAGGCTGCTACTCAAAAGGTTGGCAAGTCAAACTAAATAGAGGTGATAAGAAAAAACAACCTGGCACCTGCTTTGGAAATGCCATAGTCTTTAAAACCCTATGGAGCAGTTCTACTCTGCACATGTGGATCTCTATGAGGCATGAGTCTGTATGAGTCAGAATCAACTCAAAGGAATTGACAACATTAACAACAATGAAGTCTTTTCAATTTCCTATGATATTTGCTATAGACAAGATCCACCAGGAGAGATGAGAGATCAAGGTGGATTTTGTTTGTTTGATGATGGTAGTTAATCTCCCTAATGGTCCCACCAGAGATATGGTGTAGTGCTGTAGGATCAGCACTGGACTGCAAACCACAAGGTAGGTGGTTCAAACCCACCAGGTTCTCCTCAGAAACTCTGGACAGGGTCACT
>NW_006408594.1:9172379-9174206 GCF_000296735.1 Chrysochloris asiatica
TTTGATGGTCCTAGGGTCCTCTGTTCCTGGACTGTAAGATTAACTACTCCCCCATTTATGTTACAAAATTTCTAACTTTACAGTTGTGACTATTGTAATTATTCATGATAACAATTATTCACTATTGAAACATAAGAACCTTATTCCCATCTCCTTTCACCAGACCCACCTAGACCAGATGAAAACTATTCAGTGGGGATTCTACCTTCCCCCGTACATTCTAAAACGAAACTCCCTCTTGAAATCTTGCAAGCCTTTATAGCCCCCTCCCCCTTTTAAGTAGCCAATGGCTAAGTTGACCGTCCCTATCAACCCTTTGTACAGATGGGATAGGCTTGATCCTTGATGGGAAGACTCCTTCCCTGTCAGTTGGTATTTTGAGCTACTAGAGTTCATCAAACTATAGCAATTTGCACTTGTTTCCTTTATAAAATTTCTTTTATCTTTCTCTATTCAAATTCTGATATCAAGAAATCTTAGCTAGGTCAAATGGGTACTATCTGCAAGTTTGGGTAATCTTGTGCATCTCCTTTTACTTCATATCAGCTGGATGCTTCACTCTCAGCTCTAGTTCTCCATGGCTACGTCCTCGTCCATGGAATTAGGAGTCCTCAGTTCTCATTACACTTAGAACCAAACAGTCCTTCCTCTTCTCTCTTTCATCTCCAAGTCGACAGGAGTCCATGGAACATGATTGAACTCAGCCCATATCTTCATTGCTGCCTTTTCCCAGCTTCTACTCACCAGCACACCAACGTTGTTGCCAGCAAGCCTATATGCCTTCTCATGTGTTCCCTTTGAGTTTCAGTCTTGGAACGGGGGTTGTCCCGAAGGGACTTGATTGCTTGCCTTGATGGTTTCCCAGCAAACATCTTTCTTGTTGTTGTAGTAGCCAATCAGACAGTCATTTTTGTTTTCAATTTTTCCTGCTGGTCTTTCTTTCAAGAAGTACCTTCTGTTCTTCTAGACATTCCAGGCTGGTTGGCATGTCCTTTCAAATGGGAGTGTTCTACCTCAAAAAGTTCTGGATGGGGCCCAGGATTCCACCTAAGATCCTACACACTACAAAGGCTCCTCAAGAAGCCTATTTCACTGGGCAAATTCTAGAACCTCTTTTAGGTATTCCAATCAATTATAGGTTGAAGATGGGCTTACAAGTTTTCTGTAATCATATTTCACGATATTCCTTTCTATCCCACTCAAATGTCTATTGTATAGTAGTAGGCAAAGGGAAACAACATTCATAAGACAGACAAGCTTCTTAACATTATTTCACCTCTTTTACCCACTGAGACTATTCCTTGATCTCTGTGTCAGAGAGCCCTGTTGTTCCAAGGTTGAACATACATCACTATTTACCTTTGTCCCATTTAGCTCATGCAAACCTGCCTAAGTGTTCCCCTTTCTACCTTGTTCTTCTATTACCCCCTTCTTGTGTATTGTCCTCCCCAACTACCAAACCATGATGTGTCTATCCCCTAACCTGTGCTCTACCGTCCCCTCCCTCCTTCCCCTGGTAACCAATAAAAACATTTTCTTTTTCTTTACCTTAGTATGGGTGTCTTTTCCTAAGCTTCATATTTTTTTAATGTTTCCATGTTCTTCTTGGATTTTCATTCTCTTGATGTCATAAAGTATTAATTTTCTTAGAGGTTACCCTATATTCTATTAACTTTTTCCTCCATTTAAAACAGTCTATTTTCCCCTGAAATCTACCTGACCTCCTCATCACCTGGATTTCTGTTCCTATATTTTTACTTTCTTTCACATTATGATTGTTTTAATCATACACTGACCTCCCAGATCCTCTAAATTTGTTGTTTGTTT